>NC_092126.1:193422861-193723650 GCF_043159975.1 Macaca nemestrina
GGAATACTCTCAGTATTACCTTTCTTTATTATTTTCATCTTTATTAGAATAACTCACAAAAATGAATGAGTAATGATGTAATCCAAGATACTGAAATGGCAAAATATTTCAAGATATACGAAAAGTGGATCATCAAGTTTCCATAATGTATCTTTTATTTATAAAAGGGTCCAAACAACAACAGGGCAACAGAAAGATGAAATGCGTTTTAGTATTTTAAAAATGTACTTCTCTTTGTTAATTGGGAAGTTTTTAAAAAGAATGTCATGAAATATTAATCCTTCCAAATAGATAATATTTCTTAAAAATAAAGCCCAAAAGTTTGAGTTCAAAGGAGCCCAAAAGTACTCCCAGGGATATAGTTATATTATTCATAATGAAAGTTGAATGCATTCTTTATAGGTACTCTTTAGGGCAGTAATAAGCATGTTTATCAAAAAGTGTGTCATTCAAATCAGCTTCCAATAGATGTTTGAAACCCTGAACTTAATGCCAGCTTTTTAATTATTGCATTCTTGGTTTGTGACCTTTACTTTCTTAGCCTTTTCTAGTTAAATAGGTTTATGGAAATATTTTTGTTAATATATCTGGCTAAAATCACATGGTTTTAAAAATATAGTTAGAATACATTTTCATTGTTTTCTTTCCAAGTTTTATTTTAGGTTCAGGAGGTATATGTGCAGGTAAATTTCATGTCACAAGGGTTTGTTGTACAGATTATTTAATCACTCAGGTAATAAGCATAGTACCTGATAGGTAGATTTGCAATCCTTATCCCTCTGTCACCCTCCACCTTCAAGAAGGCCTCAGTGTTTATTGTTCCTTCATCGTGTCCATGTGTACTCAATGTTTAGCTCTCACTTGTAAGTAAAAACATGGTATTAGGTTTTCTGTTCTTGCATTAATTCCTTTAAGATTATGGTCTCCAGTTCAATCTCTGTTTTTTCTTTATATAGCTATGTAGTATTCCATGGTGTATATGTACCACGTTTTCTTTATTCAATTACTGTTAATGGGCATCTAGTTTGAGTCTATGTCTTTCCTATGGTGAATAGTGCTATGATGAACATACAAGTGTGTATGTCTTTAAAGCAGAATGATTTATATTCCTTTGAGTATATCCCTAGTAATGGAATTGCTGGTATAAATGATAGTTCTATTTCTCAGAAATCTCCGAATTGCTTTTCACAGTGGCTAAACTAATTTACATTCCCATCAGCAGTGCATAAACATTCATTTTTCTCCACAACCTTGCCAGCTTCTGCTATTTTTGGACTTTTTGATAGTGGCCATTCTGACTCATGTGAGATGATATTTTATTGTGCTTTTGATTTGCATTTCCCTAATCATAAGTGATATTGAGCATTTTTTCATGTGCTTGCTGACCACATGTATGGCTTCTTTCAAGAAATTTCTGCTCATGTTCTCTGCCCATTTTGCAATGAGATTGTTTTTTGCTTGTTGATCTGAGTTTCTTGTAGAGTTTTGATATTAGACCCTTGTAGGATGCATAGTTTGCAAACATTGTCCCATATTGGAGGTTGTCAGTTCACTCTGCTGAAAGTTTCTTTTGCTGTGGAGAAACTCTTCAGTCTAATTAGGCCCCATCAGTTCATTTTTGTTTTTGTTGCAATTGCTTTTGGAGCCTTTATTGTGAAGTCTTTGCTGGGCGGATGTCCAAAATGCTATTTTCAAGATTTTCTTCTAGGGTTTTTATAGTTTTAGGTTTACATTTAAGTCCTTCACTCATTTTAAGTTTATTTTTGTATATGGTGAAAGGTGGGGTCTGGTTTCAATCTTCTGCATATGGCTAACCAGTTATCCCAGCAGCATTTGTTGAATAGAGAGTGCTTTCCCCATTGCTTGTTTTTGTCAGCTTTGTTGAACATCAGATGGTTATAGGTGAGCAGCTTTATTTCTGAGTACTTGAAACTCTTCCATTGGCCTATGTGTCTGTTTTTGTATCAGTACCATGCTGTTTATTTTAGTTACTGCACCTTTGAGGTGTAGTTTGAAGTCGAGTACTGTGATGCCTCCAGTTTTGTTCTTTTTGCTTAGGATTGCTGTTGCTATTCAGGCTCTTTTTTCATCCAAATGCATTTTAGAATATTTTTTTCTAATTCTATGGAAAACATTCTTGAGAGTTTGATAGGTATAGCATTAAATATGTACATTGCTTTGGGCAGCATGACCATTTTAACAATATTGATTTTATCCATGAGCATAGAATGTTTTTCCATTTGTCTGTGTCATCTCTGATTTTTTGCAGCAGCATTTTTAAATTCTTGTTGTTGAGACCTTTCACCTCCCTCGTTAGTGATATTCCCAGGTATTTTATTCTTTATGTGGCTATTGTGAATGGAACCACACTGTTGATTTGGCTGTCAGGCTGGACATTCTCAGTCAATAGAAATGCTACTAATTTTTGTATGTTGATTTTCTATTGTGAAACATTGCTGAAGTTGTTTATCAGATACAGGAGCTTTTGGGACAGGACTATGGGGTTTTCCAGGAATAAAATTACATCCACTGCAAAGAGAGATAGTTTGACTTCCTCTCTTCTTATTTAGATCCATTGTATTTCTTTCTCTCTACTGACTGCTCTGGCTAGGACTTCCACTGCTATATTGAATAGGAGGGGTGAGAGTGGGCATGAATGTCTTCTTCTGGTTTTCAAGAGAAATGATTCCAGCTTTTTCCTATTCAGTTAGATGTTGGTTGTGGGTCCATCATAGATGGTTCTTATTATGTTGAGGTATGTTCTTTCAATGCCTAATTTGTTGAGGGTTTTTAACATGAAGAGATATTTGATTTTATCCAAAACCTTTTCTTTGTCTATTAAGATTGTGTTGTTTTGGCTAGGTGCGGTGGCTTATGTTTGTAATCCCAGCACTTTGGGAGGCCACGGCGGGAGAATCATGAGGTCAGGAGATCGAGACCATCCTGGCTAACATGGTAAAACCCTGTCTCTATTAAAACTACAAAAAAATTAGCCGAGTGTGGTGACAGGTGCCTGTAGTCCCAGCTACTGAGACGTTGGGCAGCATGACCATTTTAACAATGTTGATTTTATCCATGAGCATAGAATGGAGTCTGAGGCAGGAGAATGGCGTGAACCTGGGAGCTTGCAGTGAGCCAAGATCACACCACTGCTCTCCAGCCTGGGCAACAGAGTGAGACTCCGTCTCAAAAAAAAAAAAAAAAAAGATCGTGTTGTTTTTGTTGTCACTTCTGTTTACCTGAGGAAACACGTGTTGATTTGTGTATGTTGAACAAAACTTGCATCCCATGAATAAATGCTACTTGATCATGGTGAATTCGCTTTTTTAATAAATATGCCGCTAGATTCAGCTTGCTAGTATTTTGTTGAGGAATTTTGCATCAATGTCCATCAAGAATATTGGCCTGAAGTTTTATTTTTTGTTGTGTCTCTGCCAGATTTTGGCACCATAAGAATGATGTAGGCCTCATAGAATGAGATAGGAAAAAGTTCCTCCTCTTCAGATTTTTTTTTTTAATTGTACTTTAAGTTCTGGGATACATATGCGGAACGTGCAGGTTTGTTACATAGGTATACACGTGCCATGGTGGTTTGCTCCATCAACCTGTCATCTACATTAGGTATTTCTCCTAAAGCTATCCCTTCCCTAACCCCTGGTCCTGCACAGGCCCCGATGTGTGGTGTTCCCCTCCCTGTGTCCAGGTGATCTCATTGTTTAACTCCCACTCATGAATGGCAACATGTGGTGTTTGGTTTTCTGTTCCTGTGTTAGTTTGCTGAGAGCGATAGTTTCCAGCTTCATCCATGTCCCTGCAAAGGACATGAACTCATCCTTTTTATGGCTGAATAGTATTCCATGGTGTGTATGTGTGGCATTTTCTTTATTCAGTCTATCATTGATGGGCATTTGGGTTGGTTCCAAGTCTTTGCTATTGTGAATAGCGCTGCAATAAACATACATGTGCATGTGTCTTTATAGTAGAATGATTTATAATCCTTTGGGTATATACCCAGTAATGGGATGGCTGGGTCAAATGGTATTTCTGGTTCTAGATCCTTGAGGAATTGCCACACTGTCTTCCACAATGGTTGAACTAATTTACACTCCCATCAACAGTGTAAAAACATTCCTATTTCTTCACATCCTTCCCAACATCTGTTGTTTCCTGACTTTTGAATGATTGCCATTCTAACTGGCATGAGATGGTATCTTACTGTGGTTTTGATTTGCGTTTCTCCAATGACCTGTGATGATGAGCTTTTTTAATATATGTTTGTTGGCTGCATAATGGGAGAACATTTTTGCAGTCTATCTATCTGACAAAGGGCTAATATCCAGCATCTACGAGGAACTTAAAACAAATTTACAAGAGAAAAACAAACAACCCCATCAAAACGTGGGCGAATGGGTATGAACAGACACTCCTCTTCAACTTTTTTTTTTTTTTTTTTTGCAATAGTTTCATTAGGATTGGTATCAGCTCTTCCTTATGTCTGGTATGATTTAACTGTGAATCTGTTTGCTCCAGGACTTTTTCTGGTTGTTAGCCTTTTCATTACTGATTCAATTTCAGAACTCATTATTGATGTGTTTGGGAATTCAATTCCTTTCTGGTTCAATCTTCGGAGGTTGTTTCCAGGAATTTATTCATTTCTTCTAGGTTTTTTAGTTTGTGTGGATAGAGGTGTCCATAATAGTGTCTGATGGTTATATGTATTTCTGTGTGGTCAGCAGTAATATCTCCTTTCTCATTTCATATTGTGTTTATTGCGATCTTATCAATCTTATTCTTTCAAATAAAAAACATTTGGTTTTGTTGATCTTTTGTATGGTTTATTGCATCTTGACTTCATTCAGTTCAGCTCTGATTTTAGTTATCTCTTTTCTTCTGTTATCTTTGGGCTTGGTTTTCACTTTCCTCTGGTGAGATGTTAGGTTGTTAATTTGAAATCTTTCCAGCTTTTTGATGTAGATGTTTAGCACCATAAACTTTACCCCTAACACTCTTTTAGCTGTGTTCTAGAGATTCTGGTATGTTCTATCGCTGTTTCCATGGGTTTAAAAGACATTCTTGATTTTGCTTTAATTCATTACTTGCCCCAAAATCATTCAGGAGCAGGTTGTTTCATTTCTATATAATTGTATTATTTTGAAATATCTTCTTGGTATTGATTTCTATTTTTATTGCATGGTGGTCTGATAATGTGGTTGGTTTGATTTTGGTTTTTAAAATTTGTTGAGAATTGCTTTATGACTGAGCAATTTTAGATAACATGCTGTGTGCAGCGGGAAAGAATGTATAGTCTATTTTGATTGGGCGAAGTGTTCTATAGATGTCTGTTAAGTCCATTTAGTCAAGCATTGAGTTTACGTCCCAAATATCTGTGTTATAATTCTACCTCAATAATATGTCCAATAATGTCAGTGGGGCATTGAAGTCACCCACTATTATTGTGTGATTATCTAAGTCTCTTCATAGGCCTCTAAAAACTTGCTTTATAAACCTTGTGCTCCAGTACTGGATGCCTATATATTTAGAATAGCTAAGTCTCTCTTTTTTTTTTAATTGAACCCATTATCATTACATAATGCCCTTCTTTGTCTTTTTTGATCATTTTTGGTTTAAAGTCTGTTTAATCTGAAATTAGAATAGCAACCGCTCCTCTTTTTTGTTTTTCATTTGCTTGGTAGATTTTTTGCTATCCCTTTACTTCTAGTCTACGGGTGTAATTGCATGTGAGATGAGTTTCTTGAAGACATCATACTCTTGAGTCTTGCTTTTTTATCCCATTTGCCACTCTGTGCATTTTAAGTGGGGCATTTAGCCTGTTTATGTTTTAGATTAAAGTTCATATGTGTAGATTTGATCCCATGATTGTATTGTTAGCTGGTTGTTATGCAGACTTTTTTGTGCCTTTGCTTCAGTGTCAATCGTTTACTTACTTAAGTGTGTTTTTGTGGTGACCAGTAGTGGTCTTTCATTTCCACATTTATCACTCCCATAAGGACCTCTAGGAAGGCAGGTCTAGTGGCAACAAATTCCCTTAGCATTTGCTTGTCTGAAAAGGATCTCATTTCTCCTTTGTTTAGGAAGGTTAGTTTGGTTGAATTTTAATTTTTGGTTGAAATTTCTTTTTTTTTTTTTTTAATAATGTTAAATGTAGGCCCCTAGTCTTTTCTGACTTGTAGGGTTTCTACAAAAAGGTATGCTGTTAGCTGAATAGTATTCCCTTTGTAGATGACCTGACTTTTCTCTCTAGCTATCTTTAATATATTCTCTTTCATATCGACCTTGGAGATTCTGATGACTATGTGTCTTTGGGATGATCATCTTGTATAGTATCTCACAGGAGTTCTCTGTATTTTCTAAATTTGAATGTCAATTTCTCAAGGAAGGTTGGGGAAATCTGCATGGATTATATTCTCAGATATTATTCCAAAGTTGCTTTCCCTCCCTCTCCTTCAGGGACACCAGTGAGTTATAGGTTTGTTTTCTTTACATTATCCCATATTTCTCAGAAGTTTTGGTTGTTTTATTTTTTTTTCTTTATTTTTTATCTGACAGTAATTTTGGAGAACCAGTCTTTGGGCTCTGAGATTCTTTCCTCAGGTTGGAGGATTCTGCTGTTAATATTTACAATTATGTTGTGAAATTCTTGCAGTGAGTTTTTCACCTCTATCTCCTCAAATTGATTCTTTCTTTAATCTTTCAGCTCTTGTGCTATTTTACTGGATTCCTTAGGTTGTTTGAATTGGGTTTTGATTTCTCCTGAATATTGATGATCTTTGTTCCAATCCAGATTCTGAATTTTATGTCTGTTATTTCAGCCATTTCAATCTGGTTAAAAGCCATTGCTGGGAAACTAGTGTGGTTGTTTGGCGGTAAGAAGATAATCTGGCTTTCTGAGTTGCCAGAGTTCTCATGCTGGTCATTCCTCATCTATCTGTGCTGATGTTCCTTTAATCTTTGAAGTTTCTGTCCTTTGTGGTTTTTTGCTTTTATATTCTTTGATGTCCTTCAGGGTTTGACTGTTGTATAAGGTGAATTCATTCAACTGGCTTCATTTCTGGAAGTTTTCAGGGAGCCAAGGCTTAGCTAAGCACTCCCGGATTGCATGCTCTAACCCTGGGGGCCTGGTACCAAGCCCAAGATTTTGTTCTCTGGCCCCTGAAATTAAGTACATGTTGTGCTGGATGGGGACAAATTGTTTGCAGTCTACTGACAACAACACTCCAATTAGGCGTGTAGGCCAAAGCCTTTAACTGAGGTAGTGGCATTGGGGTCCACACTTGTGTACACATACTAGCAGCAGTGGCAGCATGATGGGGTGCATGCACATTGGCAGTGGCAGGGCACTTTTAGGGGCAAGGGGGTAGTTTCCACGTGTGTGTGTGCACCAGAAGAGGTCAGGTGGCAGTGTCTGCCAGTTCTGTTTGTGGCAGGAGCATGTGTGCTGGTGGAGGAAGGGTGGTGAGGTCCACCCATGCATAAACACTAGCAAAGCAGTGTGGGCTGTCAGTGAGTACGTGATAGCAAAGAGGTGGGTGGAGGCTGTAGTGCGAATTGGTTGTGAGTCAGTGGGTGCACATAGGTTGGGGACCATCTGCAGAAGCTCTTGAAGGGTTTGGTGTCATCTTTCGGTGACGGAGCTATGGTGGTGGCCACTGGGAAGCATCTTGATTGGGCATCTGGGGCTGCACTGCAAGCACATGTGTCCAGGGAGGGACACTGGGAGAGAGCAGCAGACAGGGCTACTCGCAGATCTGACTGTCTGCATCTCAGGGCCAGACTGCTCCGCTCTCTCCAGGTCTGACAGTAAACAAGGGCCAAAGACACCTAGAGGAGCATAGCAAGCCTTGGGGGATAGGGGCCCTGTCCATGCTCCACTGCAGCTCATCCCACACCAACCATCTGGGCTTGGCACAGGCTAGGATCCTGTCCCTGCTACCTCTCTAAACAGCTCTCTCTGCCACCTCAAATGTCCTTGGGGATCACTGAGTCTCATGCAGTTAGGATTCTGGAAGTAGGATTTTGGAGGTGCGTGGCAAGAGGCAGCCACTCCTCTTTAACTCACTTTTTGCCCAGGAGTCACTGGGAGCCACAAATGAGTCCTGTTCCTCAGCAGCCCCTTGCAGGGTTCCCAGCTTCCTTCTCCTTCAGCCCAGGGTCTGCATTCTCCCCCCATCCACTCTCAATGCCCTCCCTTCCAAAGATCTGCTCAGAGTGTGCCAGTCTTCCTGATTTTCTGGTCTCTCGATGGAAGATGCTCTTCCTGGCTGTATGCAGTTGGCTAGCTTGGCTTTAAAACACATTTTCAAATATCGTGGACTTTATCGTAATTCAGTTTCCTTTAATAGTTTCAGATTAAAGTTACAGGAAAACCTGGCTTTTACTTAAATTTTACTGGTGTTATGTATATCTTGCAAAGTGAAAATGTGAAGTGCCTGACCAAAGAACCAATATTTGGCTGCAGGATTCTGGTGGGTTCCACACCATTGGGAGAAAAATCTGTTTTTCGAGGAAGTCAAACTTTGAGAAATAACCATCAAATCTGCCTGAGAGAGCAAGGCCATGACATCACTTTAGCTAAAGATAACTAGAATTTATTGATAGGGGTTTAGAAGCCTGCACTAGAGTGATTGTGTCAGAGTCAGGGGCCATTAGGCAGCAGAGGATTGGTATTATGTTAACATTCCAGAATACGAACCATAGTTCACAAAAACACCTAATAGCGGTCACTGCTCTTGCTTTAAATAGACCATGATTAATGTAATTGCGAGTGAAAAAGTTGCTGTTTGCTTCATGGTATATATATATATTTTTTACACCAAAAAAATTCCAAGTTTTGAATAAAGACTTACCATCACTAAAAGTACAAAGTAACGAGTACTCTTTGTCATGCATAGGCTTACACAGGGGTGGCATAATGATGTCTAACTAGATGGAGAAACGAGTAGGTAATTAACAATAGTTGTAAAAGACCATTGTACATTTAAAGGAACTTTGCCTTACATTGACCAACTGGACAATTTCTGGATACTCATAGGACTTACTCCTTACCTATTTAGATTGAACAATACTGGTACAATGTTTAGGTATAGTAAACTATATTAGGTTGTGAAAAATACCTTATCCAGGTTTTTTTTGTTTTGTTTTGTTTTGTTTTGTTTTAATATGCCACATACAAGTCAGGTCACCATATGTCCTTGTTTGCCTAGGATAATCCTAGTTTATGGTTATTTTTTATGGGATAGTTTTTATTATTGCCTTTTTTATTCTCAGTGTTCAGGTTTCCAAGATAAATTATGTGATGGCTCTACCTACAAGAATCTAAAAGGCTTCTTCTTTTATCCCTAATTTTAAGTAACTAATTTTGACTCACAGTGAATGACTTCGAATGGAAATGAAAAAACTCAGACCCTGCAGGCCATGCCACCAGTGAAACTTTCTATTAATGAAGAATACTGGATTGGAAGATCCAGCAAGTGAAGACTTGTGAATCATTGAAAGACCAGAGTTAAATCTGATTTGTCTATTCATTCTTCTATAGTATGTAGATATAGTTCAGTGTTGGGTGTGTAGAAACTCAACAAGTACTAGTGGATAGATCAGATAAATTCTTAATTCAGCAGGCAGACAAGAGAATAACCAATCAATATTATTAGTTTACTACATCTCTGTGGTGATTTTGGAGAAGGTCTTTCTGAAACACACACAGCCATACAGAAATAGGTTACTGACACCTCATTTTGAATAAAATTTTCTTTTCAGTGAATACAGAAAAGGATGAATATACTTGTCTCTGATGTTCTTTGAGGCAAACTATGCCTTAAAGGCATTGACAATTGATTCAAAACAAGAAAAAGAAGGAAAAGGGAAACTAGTGTAAAAATTCATTTATATTGAAAAAAACTGTTTTTTTAACAACCATTTTGAATGTAGAACATGTTCTAAAAATGAAACTTCAGATTTAATTAACACTACTTTTCTTCAAAAAACTTTATGTTTCTCTAATTACATTGGCTTTAGTGTTAAACAGACTTCTTTCAGGGCTTGTCAAGCATTTATTTGTAAATTTATACCTGAATTAAAAAAATATGATGCAGCACTGCCAAAATGTATCATTAAATATGTGAATTCTAAACTAGGACACTGTGATATCCTGGTGTGATGGAAGCAGCAGCCACAGTGCAGGGGAAGCACAGGGGCTTTGGTGAGATCTGGTTTGCTACTCACACCTCACCCTGAGAAGAAAATAGGACAAACCCCAACAGAAACATAAAATATTTAAGACTTAAATCAGCAATAAACAAAAACAAGACATTTAAGACAAAACCAGAATTGTCAGAGAAATCAGAATACTTGATGATGATTAGTTATTAAAAGAGTTTATTAAAAGTAAGGAACGGTCACTCTGAATGACCTTGAGTGGTAGTCAGCCTCTTCTTTCCCAGTCCTGCTCTCCCTCATGTAGTCGCCACCATCCACCCTGCAGCCTAAGTGAAAGGCTGGAGTCAACTTTTATTCTTCTACCAGCATTCTTACTCATATCCTCACAGCCTTGCCCAAGATGAACCAAAGCTTCACACTCATGCCACCCTCCTGCTAATGCATGCTACTGTAACAATAGGAGTTGACCATTTTGCTGGTAATCCTATCATTTATGTCTGAAAGTTGCCAGTTAACAGTGTGTTCTTCTTTTGGGTTAGAATCTACTTTGTTGTATTTTTTTCCTCAGTGAATAGAATGTTCAGGAACCCAATAGACAGATGCTAACAGATGCAATTCCTAGGTCATATCATGTATTACAGACATGCTTCTCTAAAGGTGGACATATTCAATCAGATAAACAGTACTAGGATCCTGAAGATAGATGGCAGAATGATCTTGCTGTCACTTAAAAGCCCAGATTTAATAGGGGTTGGCGTTCCAAGAAAACATGTTCAGGGCCTTGAGATTACTCTCCTGAGACTAAGATTATGGGTCAGAGTAAAATCCAATTAAAACTTGCTTTTTTTTATACAAAGGTAATGTCTTCTTAATTTTTTTAAGGAGGTAGGCACATAAAAATGAGTAATGGAATCTGGCCTGCTTCCTGCCTTGTTTACTCAGCATCCCATTATTGCCATGAGCACCATAAATTAACCCACAAAAGTTCCCATTGGTTAAATTAGTCTGCCTTAGATTCCCTTGTCTGCAGTCAGAGATTCCTAGTAGATATACCACGGATTCTCCCACAGGCTCCCATTGCATTCCTTGGTCTCAGAGCATGCCTTATGGTGCCAGGCAACACGCATTGAAAAGAATATATTTCATTTCAAATAAAAATAGCACAAAAAGATGGTGATAGACTCATCTTCTAATTTATTCTTATAATTTTTTTGTGATTAATGCAACTAGTAGCTAAAACTGTTGCTTGGTCACAAACAAAAATGCCAGAAAATTATTTTGCTGGATAGTAGAAAGCTACTGACTTTTATACCAGATTATTATTACCGCAATTACACAGCTGACATGCAGAATCCTTGAAGATATGTGACCCTTGGGATAGCAAACAAGAAGTTTGAAATAAATGAAACTCAAATACCAGAATCACGTTGATGGTCAGCACTGTTCCTCTTGGCAAGAAAGCAGTTTCTTCTTTTCCAAGAAACAATTTGCATGACACTTGCTGGAGATGTTACTTTCCTCCAGGTCACACATTAATTGACTTCCTGGGTGCTCAGAGTAAGGACAGAGTAACACCAAGTGCTTATTTAAAAAAAAAAAAAGAAAGAAAAATTCAAGAAAGCACAATGTAATCACAACATGAGTGCCTTGATAATAATTAATACCTGGGAGCTAGCTTGTAACCCAAATCAATAATGGTTATTTTTTCCCACCTCAAATCTATAAAATTCCAGACATGATCCTTTCTCCACACCCTTAGCCATAAGAGCTAAAAGCAAAGTCTGTGTCAAATTCTTGATTCCGTATCTATTGCAGGCACAATGCAAGAGATAAAACCTAATGAGTTTCTACAAACACAACCAATTTGTTAGCATTGACTGGTCACTTCGGTGAAAGAGCCAGTCAATTTAATCAAATTGGCCAAACTGGCCTTAAGCTGAAGTGACAAATGGATGCGGTCAAAATAATCAAACTAAGTAAATAGACTGGGTGTGTTCACTTCAATACCCTTATAATGGTCCTGAATCTTAACTTTCTTGTTCATAAGCACTAGTCTCTGCTGCGTAGAAAAAAAAAAAACAAAACATTAATATTGAGAAACACAAAGCAAAATGCCCGCTCACCCCAGTGGTTATAAACAATCATCTGAAAGAGCAAAATATGTAGGCAAATGGAATATACCTTTCCCCTCACCTCTTGACTGAGGGCATGCCCAGGAGACCTACACCAGGTTTTCTAATCATTGGCATGTGAAGAATGCAGAAGAGACACTGCCCCTAGCCACAGTATAATTGGTTATATACATACAGTATAAACATACGTTTACTGGACAGTGGACACAGGAATACTGAATTAGAAAACATACCCAAGTGACTCTAGCAGGAGTCTAAGAAGAATAGATGGCGGAGAGGGCTTTCTAAAGCCCCAAACAATCATGGTAATTCACTTCCAACTGTTGCCCTGCTGGCATTCTTCCTAAGCAGACAGGGGAGAGCTGCTGCATCTCTCAGATAACAAGGTAATTAATGTTAAAAAGGAAGACCATATTGAGGAGGGTCAGCTGTAGCTTCAGAATTATAAAAAGGTAAAATTATAAAGCCTATTTCCATGTGCCTCCAACTTTTCTTTTTTTCCTAAGGCTTATTTTTAAAAGATTAAAATAAGGCAGGGATAGAGACACAAATAAACAAAAGCTATTATGGGGAAATGAAATTCCTTTCCTCTTAGCCGCTTTCCATTACTGATCTTCTCTGAAGCCTCAGTAACATTTTATAAACCAAACTTTCAAAATTAGCTTCATCTACTTAAAAAAATAATAATAGCACAGAATTTGTTCATAAACACCTTGAGGGGAGATGCCATTCTTTCACTGAGGTAAGGATCCTCTCCCATCTTCCTGTCCAGTACTCTGCTTCAGGGGCATCAATCATCACTATTTACATTATTAAACAGTTATTAATAAATAAGTAATATTAATGAATGATACATAAAATAATGATAAATAAAATATTAATTACTATTTTAAAATATAAATAAATAATATTGATAAATAAATAAATTACTTAAACTCTATGGATAGAGGGTACAATAATTGTAACACTATGTGTGGAAAACTTTGCTATCAGATATGGCGATGGATGTCGAGAGCTATATGGGAAGATTATATGAGGTGTAAACACGTTCAAAGGAAAGACTACAGGAAATTAAATATCATTTTCAAAGCCATGGCATTGATTTCATAATAAATGGCAATCGTATCTCTGTGTTTAACTAAATATCAAACAAAAGACAATATGTAGCCTCATGTAAGAGCTAAAAGAAAAAATAAATGAGACCTTGAAAATACAAATTAGGCTTACATCTAGAGGCTGTAAGAGTAAAAATGGCAATAATACCTAGCGCTTATTGATAGCTTACCCTTAGTTCTTTAACCTGTGTCAACACATTTAAATTCTGTACAAACTCTAAGGGGCAAATATAAATTTTATCTGTCTTGTTTTAAGACTAGAAAACTAAAGCAGAGGGAAATTGAGTAATGTGAAAAGATAACACAGCTAATAAGTGGAGACACCAGGATTTGAGCCAGAAAATCTAGGTCCAATATCAATACTCTTAATAACAGTAGCCCTTATAATAAAATATCTAGATGTCTGTATAAATGAAATAGTATTCTAAATAGTTGAGTTTTTAATATAATGTTGGATAAGCAGGATAACCACTCAAGGAACTCTAAGATTTTAGTAGGAAAAAATAATTGTAGTAAGTACTATATAACTTCTATGTTGCATTCTAAAACAATGTTTGTTCAAGTATTTGAAAAAATATATTGTTGATGTTATATACCTATATGACACAGATACCCATAGACACACATTCAAATTCCTTAATGGTAACAATAAATCCAGAAACAACAACTATTACATCAGTTTTTTTTGTGGTTTTTTTTTTTTTTTGAGTGCATGCATTTAGAAATTTTCAATCATAAAATAAAATTGATCAGTTCAGATTTGGGGAAAATGATCTTAAGTGAAATTATTCTATGATAAGCATTATAAGCTTCCAGGGACAGAGTATACAACACTAGCTACACTATATCACTTATCACTAACTACAATCCTGTGTCCGTAGTCATGAGCAGACAATTTCAATGGCTTTCATTAAAAACCTAGTTGATAGAGAACAAATCAGGATTTGAAAACTTTGGATTTCAAACTCAAATGCAGTTAACTAAAATCTATGACGTTGACTCTTTCCTAAAATATTCCTTAACACATGTTAAATGATTATGACAGGAGCAACTAGAGCCTCTAGTCATCCTTCCAACCTTTTGGCCCTCCTGCATACACAAGCACACACAGACTACCGCCAACATTATTACAGCAAAGGAGCAAAGGGAAATAAAAGAAACCATTCACAGAGTGTCTCTGAATATTTTAGATTTTTAAAAGGCTAATTGCATCATTTTGAGTCCTATAACTTTAAAAAAACAGCTTACAATCCCTGAAATTGAAGTGTGCCATAAACACAGAAAAAAGATGATGGTCGTGATTCCCAAGCTGTAGAAAGTCCCTACAGAGCATTTTCACCCAGGAGAAGGTCTGCCTCATTAACCTTTAGGTGATGGCAACTGAGTGAGACAGCAGAAAAAAGGGGGTTGGAACAGCTCAAGGAAAGATGACAATGAGTCAGAAGTAAGATGGGTTGTGACAGGGCCTATCTCTAAAGGAAAGAAAAAGCATGGAAATAGGCGACACAAATGGGAAGTGACAGGAAGAAACTGTTTGGGACTGTAAATGAGCACAGTGAGAAAAGATGTGGAACATGCATTGGAGTGAAACCACCGAATTATGGGATTATGCCCCCAGAACTCTTAACGGAGCAATATTGTCTCCCAGCCGGTGGAGCAGGGCTAGATTTATCACACATCCTACTGCCTTCCTCATCATGTTCTCACAGAAGCTGCAAAGTCAATTCCAACCAGAAAATTAACCAACTCTTTTCCCTTTCTCGCCTCTTCTTTGCTTCTTAAATTAGTGAGAAAATGTAAGTTTTTCCCTCGGTGGTTGTGACCTCACAGACTGGTGACCCATTAAGAAATCCTGGGGAGAACACTTCATTCTGTGTTGTCTTCTTTCCATCAGGGCTGATGTCCCTTTGGAAGCGTTAAATGGACCCTCTCTTGTTCAGGCCCCAGTACATTTACCTGTAATTCTTACAATAAAAAGATCTTTTTAGAAAGAAGAACTCTGGGATGTAAGTGTCTCCATTTAGTGCCTGTGTTGGAACCTCAGGTGTTTCTTGTTTGTATTTTCCCTGTAGGCACTGTTAACAGGCTTCGTGTGGCAGAAGGCCCCCTGACTCTGAAATCTAGGTCGCAGGCTGATGGCTCCTTGCACAGCATCCACTCTGTTTCTAGGGCCGGCCCCTCTCTACTTTGAATTAAAGATACTTAACACATCCCTAAACACTGTGAAATGTTACAGAGTTATGCAATTGAGTTCAACAGGAGCACATTGGCTCACACCTCTTGAATGTTGGACAGCAAGAGCTATGGCCATTCTGCGCTTTACCCCATGCAGTCTTGCTTTTAAATGAGAAAGCAAATAAACACTTAACCTGCTGTGTATTCAGTGTCTCTCTGCTTGTAATACTTGCTTGATAACAGATGCTTAAAGATGAAGAACAATAACAGGAAGTAGGGTAAAGCTTTTGAGACAGAAAAGCTTTATTTAATGCAAATTTTTTATAGAATGCACACACATGCACACACACAAACGTGTGTGTATGCATAATTATAAGCCAGAGACTGAAAGCAAACAAAACTCAGAGAGCTTGTAACACCTTAAAGTACTGCTGTCCGTAGGGTAAAATGGCTGCTTTGTGACAAAGCACAGGTGACTGGTGTTTTCTCCTGCAAAACCTGAGGCTGGAGGTGCTCCAAAATCAGCAGCATGCGAATTCTTTCAAGCAAGTGCCCCAAACCATCCCAAGATGGGACCAGTTGGGATTCCAAAGAAACACTAAATACCAGGGTGATCAGTTCAAAGCATTTATTCGGAAAACTGAGGTGCAGAGTGGGCTGCAGCAGTACTCCAGAGGACAAGGAGAGAAAAAGGATGCTTCACAGAGCTATGTCTGCAGCAAACGGTCAAGGGATGGAATTTATAGGAAGGTTTCAGGAATTTGCTCAGAGCCAGGGCCAGTTCCTTAGTGGTAAACCTCCATATTTTTATCAGTGCCTGGGAATGTTCAAAAGCTCTATTTGAGTTCAAGCCTGCTGAGAAAAACGTGCCTCTGGCTGGGTCACAGAATAGCTAAGTCATTCTGTGATTTTGTCAGGACATGGAAAGAAAGCAGGGGTACCTGGGGGACACTACAGTATGACAATGACGGGGTGTAACAAAAAGGGCTCTTTAATATGCCCTTTAAGCTGCTGAGCTAGATGAAACTCTGCCTGTCTAGAAGAAGGAGTTATTTGCAGGGTTGGGAAATCAACGTGTTCATTATTTAGAGAAAAGTATGGGGATCAAGACAGCATGAATATTGGTTGAAAGCCCATCACTTCTTTACCCACCATACACTAGACGGGTCATGACAAAAATTGCTAAAATGAAATAATATACAGAAGATTGAGCTCAATCTTCTGTTACTTACCTCATACTCTCATCTTTCCCAAAAGAGAAGGAAGAAAGATGTTCTGGGACTTGGTGGGGCGCATAAAGCGACACTCCAAAGTATGGCACTTTGACATGCTGAGAACTTTGCACTAAAGAAGTAGCCAGAGAACCAAGGTCTGTCTGAGCTTCTGTCCCCTTCCTTCCCCTTCCCCACCATTGCTCATTTTCTCCCTCTCCCAGAGCACAGGATGGTGCTTTCTCTGACGTTTCTTTATCTGACTAAGGGAAGCTCCTCCAGAAAGAATGCAATTTTAGTGAAACTCCTCCCTGGAATCTACATGAACCATAAAAGGTTAATCTGTATCACAGGAAGGGAGATTGAAGTTCTCAATACACTTGCGATGTGCTCATCACACCAGGACAAACTTTTAACCTATTCTTCTGAGTACTGTAACCTAAGAGACTTAATCTACATAATAAGACAATCTTCATTAGCAGTGCAGGTCCTCTCCTCACCCTCCCGTAGCTGTTGCCACCACCCTCCAGGAGAGTTAAAGCACTGATTTTTTTTCCCCTGCAACTTAAAATGCTACTTAGGCTTCAATCATCTGATGCTTCTTAAAGTCTCATACTTTGTGGAACTGTGGTGCATAAACATGTAATAAATCTGTATGTCTAGTCTCCTGTTGGTCTGTCTTCTGTCAAGTTTATTCCAGATAGCAAACCTTTTAGGGCAGAAGCAAATAGCCCTTCACCTCTGCAGATGCAGTGTCTATACCCCTCGTGGGAGAAGAAGTCTTGGGACAGAGATGAGAAAGCATTGACTTCCTTCAGATTTCACTGCAAGATATGTCCCACCCTGGCATTAATTCCACAATCTTCTTGTTTGTCAAATGTAAAAGAAAACATTGGTTCCATATGAAATTTAAAGCAGTTTTTTCCAATTCTGTGAAGAAACTCATTGGTAGCTTGATGGGGATGGCATTGAATCTATAAATTACCTTGGGCAGTATGGCCATTTTCACGATATTGATTCTTCCTATCCAGGAGCATGGTATGTTCTTCCATTTGTTTGTGTCCTCTTTTATTTCACTGAGCAGTGGTTTGTAGTTCTCCTTGAAGAGGTCCTTTACATCCCTTGTAAGTTGGATTCCTAGGTATTTTATTCTCTTTGAAGCAATTGTGAATGGAAGTTCATTCCTGATTTGGCTCTCTGTTTGTCTGTTACTGATATATAAGAATGCTTGTGATTTTTGCACATTAATTTTGTATCCTGAGACTTTGCTGAAGTTGCTTATCAGCTTAAGGAGATTTTGGGCTGAGACAATGGGGTTTTCTAAATATACAATCATGTCATCTGCAAACAGGGACAGTTTGACTTCTTCTTTTCCTAACTGAATACCCTTGATTTCTTTCTCTTGCCTAATTGCCCTAGCCAGAACTTCCAGCACTATGTTGAATAGGAGTGGTGAGAGAGGGCATCCCTGTCTTGTGCCAGTTTTCAAAGGGAATTTTTCCAGTTTTTGCCCATTCAGTATGATATTGGCTGTGGGTTTGTCATAAATAGCTCTTATTATTTTGAGGTACGTTCCATCAATACCGAATTTATTGAGCGTTTTTAGCATGAAGGGCTGTTGAATTTTGTCAAAAGCCTTTTCTGCATCTATTGAGATAATCATGTGGTTCTTGTCTTTGGTTCTGTTTATATGCTGGATTATGTTTATTGATTTGCGAATGTTGAACCAGCCTTGCATCCCAGGGATGAAGCCCACTTGATCATGGTGGATAAGCTTTTTGATGTGTCGCTGAATCCGGTTTGCCAGTATTTTATTGAGGATTTTTGCATCGATGTTCATCAGGGATATTGGTCTAAAATTCTCTTTTTTTGTTGTGTCTCTGCCCGGCTTTGGTATCAGGATGATGTTGGCCTCATAAAATGAGTTAGGGAGGATTCCCTCTTTTTCTATTGATTGGAATAGTTTCAGAAGGAATGGTACCAACTCCTCCTTGTACCTCTGGTAGAATTCAGCTGTGAATCCATCTGGTCCTGGACTTTTTTTGGTTGGTAGGCTATTAATTATTGCCTCAATTTCAGAGCCTACTATTGGTCTATTCAGGGATTCAACTTCTTCCTGGTTTAGTCTTGGAAGAGTGTAAGTGTCCAGGAAATTATCCATTTCTTCTAGATTTTCCAGTTTATTTGCGTAGAGGTGTTTATAGTATTCTCTGATGGTAGTATGTATTTCTGTGGGGTCGGTGGTGATATCCCCTTTATCATTTTTAATTGCGTCAATTTGATTCTTCTCTCTTTTCTTCTTTATTAGTCTTGCTAGTGGTCTGTCAATTTTGTTGATCTTTTCAAAAAACCAACTCCTGGATTCATTGATTTTTTGGAGAGTTTTTAAAGTTCATATGGAACCAAAAAAGAGCCCGCATCTCCAAGACAATCCTAAGTCAAAAGAACAAAGCTGGAGGCATCACGCTACCTGACTTCAAACTATACTACAAGGCTACAGTAACCAAAACAGCATGGTACTGGTACCAAAACAGAGATATAGACCAATGGAACAGAACAGAGTCCTCAGAAATAATACCACACATCTACAGCCATCTGATCTTTGACAAACCTGAGAGAAACAAGAAATGGGGAAAGGATTCCCTATTTAATAAATGGTGCTGGGAAAATTTGCTAGCCATAAGTAGAAAGCTGAAACTGGATCCTTTCCTTACTCCTTATACGAAAATTAATTCAAGATGGATTAGAGACTTAAATGTTAGACCTAATACCATAAAAATCCTAGAGGAAAACCTAGGTAGTACCATTCAGGACATAGGCATGGGCAAAGACTTCATGTCTAAAACACCAAAAGCAACGGCAGCAAAAGCCAAAATTGACAAATGGGATCTCATTAAACTAAAGAGCTTCTGCACAGCAAAAGAAACTACCATCAGAGTGAACAGGCAACCTACAGAATGGGAGAAAATTTTTGCAATCTACTCATCTGACAAAGGGCTAATATCCAGAACCTACAAAGAACTCAAACAAATTTACAAGAAAAAAACAAACAACCCCATCAAAAAGTGGGCAAAGGATATGAACAGACATTTCTCAAAAGAAGACATTCATACAGCCAACAGACACATGAAAAAATGCTCATCATCACTGGCCATCAGAGAAATGCAAATCAAAACCACAATGAGATACCATCTCACACCAGTTAGAATGGCGATCATTAAAAAGTCAGGAAACAACAGGTGCTAGAGAGGATGTGGAGAAATAGGAACACTTTTACACTGTTGGTGGGATTGTAAACTAGTTCAACCATTATGGAAAACAGTATGGCGATTCCTCAAGGATCTAGAACTAGATGTACCATACGACCCAGCCATCCCATTACTGGGTATATACCCAAAGGATTATAAATTATGCTGCTATAAAGACACATGCACACGTATGTTTATTGCAGCACTATTCACAATAGCAAAGACTTGGAATCAACCCAAATGTCCATCAGTGACAGATTGGATTAAGAAAATGTGGCACATATACACCATGGAATACTATGCAGCCATCAAAAAGGATGAGTTTGTGTCCTTTGTAGGGACATGGATGCAGCTGGAAACCATCATTCTTAGCAAACTATCACAAGAACAGAAAACCAAACACCGCATGTTCTCACTCATAGGTGGGAACTGAACAATGAGATCACTTGGACTCAGGAAGGGGAACATCACACACCGGGGCCTATCATGGGGAGGGGGCAGGGGGGAGGGATTGCATTGGGAGTTATACCTGATGTAAATGACGAGTTGATGGCTGCAGCACACCAACATGGCACAAGTATACATATGTAACAAACCTGCACGTTATGCACATGTACCCTACAACTTAAAGTATAATAATAATAAATAAATTAAAAAAAAAAAAGACCACATGAGTAAACAAGCTATTTAGATAAAAATAAAAAAAAAAAAAAGAAAACATTGGGAAGCCTATGAGAACTTTCACAGGCAGGAGCAGGAAGGTGGAATGAGGTGACAGGGAAGATTCCATTGCCTAAGCTCATAGTTTAGTGGCTAAGAGACCATGAGGTGGAAGTGATGCAGAGAATACCGGGTAGCACTCATACTCCTCTCTGGCACTGTCCACAGGAGGACCCCACAGGCCCACAGCTCATAAGTGACTGCAGCAGGGATACTGCTGGCTGCAAATGTTCCTTGGGAAAGATCAGAGAAGAATCAGAGGCGACAGTGTTTTCAAATAGGAAAATATATATATTTATTTATTTATTTCATCCTTATTCCATATTAGGTTGATTAACTGTGGTCTAGTGTGGAGAATCAAATTTCCTGAAGACAAAATATTGGGCCTAATTACTGAGTGTTTTTATAAAGATGCTAGCACAGTTGGCTTAGTTTGAATGTAAAAAAAAAAAGATATAATTTCCAGTGACAAATAAGACTTTGAGCCAGGAGAAAACAATTATGGAAAATAAGTATTCAAAAAATTGTTGAAAATAAATTACTTAAAAAGACTGCAGGCCTTATGGCTTCAGATTCTTACATAAAAAAATGATTCTTACCAAAAACCCCACAAAAATCAGAAAAGAGATGGTTTATGTTCTTAAAAATGCTTTAAAGCAAATCATACACAAGTTTTAAAATGTAATCGTAAGATAAACAAAATGCAAAATAATGAAATGGTTTCTTATTTAATAGTTAAAATCCTGAATGGCAAAATATGGTTCAATATCAACAAATTAGTTATATTCATTACTTTAAAAAATAAAAATTTTTGACAATTTCTTTAAAAAATGAGTCTCATAAGAATTAATAAATCAGCCACCAAAAGTAGAAAATTAGAAGATGAACAAAATCATTGCGGTTTTATTTCACAAAAATTCTTAGCAAATAATAGATATGCATACCTTTCAGGGTAGGCAAAAAATGGGGAAATAGTAATCAAATTTAAATCAAGAAAGAAACAGTATAAAGGTATATAATCTTTGTTGGTTGGTTGGTTGGTTTCCTGAGACAGAGTCTCACTCTGTCACCCAGGTGGGAGAGCAGTGGCAGGATCTCGGCTCACTACAGCCTTCGCCTCCCGGGTTCAAGCAATTCTGTTTCCTCAGCCTCCCAAGTACCTGGAATTACCATCACACACCACCACGCCCAGCTAATTTTTGTATTTTTAGTAGAGATGGGTTTTCACCATGTTGGCTAGGCTGGTCTCAAACTCCTGACATCAAGTGATTCGCCTGCCTCGGTCTCCCAGAGTGCTGGGATTACAGGTGTGAACCACCATGCCCAGTTCTAATCTTTTATCTGAAACATTTGAAGTCAGTAAGTTTCTGTGTATATCATATATTATGTAACATCTCCATCAATACTCTGTGATTTTGTACATTAGCGTTTCTCAACATTTATACCAGTGTAAATAATATTATCAGTGTTAACATGAGTTCAAGTGTAGCTACCAAATGTGACCTGGTGGCAAACTTAAGGGGAAAGAATGCATTGTTTTTCATAGTTTGCCATTATAGAATTGGGAAAAACAATGGGGTTATTTGCTTGTGCTCTAAATTCACACATGAATCAAAGAACTTCATTGATAATAAATATTGTGTGTCCAGTAGAGGCAATCCGACTGAGAAGTCAGTGAGCACATACCTGAGAAGGTCTATGTTGTACTCACTTGCAGAGCACTCTGCAGCCACTGGTGCTGTGCAGAAATTCATATGTACTAAAAAGATGATTAAATTTAGAAAACAACAGAAAGAGATTTACCAATAACGTTCAAATATAATTTACCAATAGTGTTCAAATATAATTTCAAGTAATGTAAAAGTTTGAATGATTGTTAAAGAAACCACTGGGACCCCTTGATTTTAGAAGGGGCCTTGGAATGGTTACCATAGGTTGGAGACGGTTACCATAGGGCTGAGAGGCTTGAACAACGATCAGAATGATATGACTATTAGACATATTTTGTAGTAGCTTACTGATCTTGGTATACCTAGGACTGGAATAGATTGGAAATTGACTAAAAATCCAACTTGATATATATAAAACCACACACACACACAAAAAAAAAATAAAAAAATAAAAAAATAAAAAAAATAAAGAAGCAAAGACGGTGTTTCAGCATGTTGGCCAGGATGGTCTCGGTCTCTTGACCTCGTGATCCCTCTGCCTTGGCCTCCCAAAATGCTGGGATTACAGGCATGAGCCACTGCCCTTGCCCGGGGTCCCTTTTTAAAGGGGGCTTTGTCACCTTGAGAAAGGACCTTGTGACAATGCTACAAGTACATATTTCCAGATACCTTCCTTATAGGACCTGAAATCATTTACCTTGCAACTGTACTGACAAAAAGAAATGAGGTTATTAGATACTGAGTCTAAAGCGATGGTAGTTTCTGAGCACCCAGAGCATGCTGTGCTTTGGACGTCAGGTAATAAATGGAGTTTTGCTTTGCATCTATGTCTGCTTTGCCATTGCTATAATGCAAAGTTGAAACAGATAGGCTCAGCAACTAATAGAATTAAACACTTAGCTTTGTTTATTCAAATTATCATCATGTTTCTATTTAGTAATTTTTCAAATAGAATATTTCAAGTTCCTATTTAAGAAGCAAACCTTGGTTTTTATGGAGTTAAATCTTCATGTATAAAGAGTTACTCATCATTATATTATCATATAATTGATCAAAACACTGTTAAGTTTTATTTATGAGACACAGCAAATATTTTCAACCACAAAAATATATATGAGGAATACTGCTTAGAACTAAAAAAAAAAAAAAAAATTTTATTTAAAGAAAAGTTTCCTAACTAATGTGCTACAAAAGACTTATGCTTTTAATTTGATAATCATAACCTTTTAATTGTAATAAAAATCCCCATTACCAATTTGAAAATTATCTCACGTTAGAGTAGAAAATGGAATGTCATATAGATAAATAATCGAGTTCATTTTAGATAAATAATCTTGAAATCATGAGTATATTTTACATATAATATGAAGATGACAAATATAGCCTAATAGTTAATATTGAGTCAAATACCTAAATGTAAAGAGTCAAACAACTACATTTAAATCCACTTTCACCACTTTTTACCTGAGTGACCTTAGTCTAGCTTATTAACTTCTCTGTGCCTTTATCAATTTTCTTCAGTTTCTCTAATATAAATTGAAATTTTTAAAATACATGTTCTCTAAAGCCCTTCATGCAATCTAAAAATGAAGAACATGTTTCATTAAAGAATTATAGATCTCTGACATAATATGTATGCAAGCTACCAAAAATATGGTAATAATAATGATAGTAACAATAATATATTTTATAACAATAATAAAATTATAGCTTAGGTAAGTAATAAAAGTATAATTTAATTATGACTTTATGATTTAGGTATTCTTATTCTCTCATTTTTAGATATGAGAAAATTGAGGCATAAACTGATTTAGTAATTTGCTCATGATCATATAGTTAGTAATGGGTGGGGCCAGAAATCCAACCCCACAATTTGACTCCAGCAACCATGTTCTTAACTGCTATGTTACATGTAGGTAAAGACTACAGGCTAAGGAAAAATATTGACATGAGTCCTTTGTTGCTATACTGAATTGTCCTGATTAGCATATTAAGAAGGAGGTACTTATATAACAAGCTAGCAGAAAAAGGATAAGGAGGAAGAATTTCACACAAAAGTGAGAATATCCAAGAACTCTGTACCAGCCCAACTTCTAGCTGCCCTGGTTGTGATGACCTTGTCTCACATTACCTAGATTGAAATACAAAAAGCCAGAGACAAATGTAGCAAATGGGAATAAGAAATGTAGTGATATGTGTATTATCTAACTCTATTGTAAGGGGAGATCTGAGAAGAACCTCGGCTATAGGCAACTGATAAATGTTCAGACTTGGGCTGTAAACAGAAGGCATTGCAATGAGACTGACTGTTCGTGCCCCATATGTTATGCCCATTGACTTTTACAGCCTGCATACAAAAATAGAGTTTGTCTAAATCCGTGTTTTTCCACCTTTTTTTTTTTTTTTTTTTTTCTGATAGGTATCACTACTTGGAGGAACCTCTAATGTAGACTATAAAATGGTGGAACTATTTCTTCTTATGATCAGATGACATTTGGCCGAGAAACATGATTGTAGAAATGGTTATTTATTTATTTTTTTCTACATGAATTTTACTACTGTCATGGAGATTTGAGTCCACCGAAAGACCGTAGTGACAAAATAAAATTGTAGATTGTTTTGTTGCTATTGTGGGTTTTGTGATAGATAGAGTGTAGTCCTGAATATGGAATTCCTTGTGGTTTCAAGATAAAGCTAGTTTAAGCTGATCCAATGCCAATATAGTAATACATGCAACTGAGAATTCAGAAATGTCTAGATACTGGTTTCCACGTAGGTCATCAGAATTGCTTACCTCTGTAACTTTCTCTCTCTCTTTATGTATTGTAGTTTCCTCTGTGTTGCTTCATTCTTAAGAAAACTCCTCACATGGTGCACAAATCAACATCTGATGCTCTCGACAGTGTAAAAAGAAAATGCCTCTCTTCTCACTGAGCATTTTATTTGTGGGAGAAAAATACACAACTCAGAGTAGCTCTGCTTATGTAACTGTTTCATCTCAAGACCTGGACTAAATAATTGATTAAAAGATGGTGAGTGGAATAATATGATTTTGCAAACTTGGGTTACGTGTCCATATCTGGTACTAGGCCAACCACAGTCAGAAATGCTGACTGAAAATAAAAGACAGTGTTTCCTTCAAGAAACCCTAGACTCACATAGGTACTTGTAATGTACAATTCTGCTTTCTATTCTTTCTTTTCCAATTTTCTTTTTTCTTATTGCTTTTCCAATGTTTCCATGCTTACTACTCATTTCCAAGGTTAGAGCTTTTAGATATATGAATAAAAATAATAGATTACATGAATAATACCTTGAACCCCTTCACTTGTAGGCATTAGAGAAAATCGACTATATAAACATTCCATTTAATGAAAAGCACTTTAATATTTCTTTGAGATGACTTACTTAATAAATTAGAGCATTGTAAAAATTCCAACAAATAAACATTAGAAGTTGGCTGAAAAGAAGTAATTTTCTAAAGAAACTTTCTAAAACGTTTCAGTAGCTACGCTTTCCTAACAAAGCTTCTTGCAAGACTTGAAGGAGGTTGTAGCAGCTGACTTTTGCCACTGGTAGCTCTATACAATTTTTTCATTGTGGAGAATGATATTCAGACTAGAAATAGAGTCATCCGCTCCCTGTTATCTACAGTCCCATATTTGCTTTCCATCATACTTCCCAGACACCTTTCAATTCACAAGTACTGAGTTTTGTATGTAAAATTCACCTTTAAAATATCTGAAAATTTGCTTCCTTCCAATTTCTCCCATTCTCTAAGATTTTATAGGAAGAAAATAAAAACTGTTGTATCTAAATATAATTCAGCACTTGATATGAATAACCTTTTAATGTAATTATATACTGTCCAAAGAGTTTGTCTCTCACATTATACTTCTATTTTCTAATATTAAGGTTATTTCTGATCATGAACAGTTACATGTCATAAATTGATAAAGATATAGACAGACAACAGATTTTCATATTATCATCTGGAGATAATACCTGATAATATCATACTGAGTTTTTTCTCCTTATGTGCATGTAATTTAAAAAGTTAAAACTACATTGATAAACTTACTATCTTGCTTTTTCAACAGATGTTAAGCATTTTTTCATATAATTAAAAGCCTTCATTTTAATGATTTTGTTGCAATATAAGAATATAAAATAATTGTTTTGTTTATTCCTTTACTACTGAGCATTTGGGTTATTTTTACCATAATGTCTGTATGTACAATATAGGGTGTGTACATGTGTGAGATTTCTCTACATACTTTAGCACTGCATTGTTGCAGTTAAAAAATGTTAATTTTATTGGTAACAATCAAATTTTATTATCTTAATTTTCATTTCTTTAATTATTAGTGAGATTGAATATTTTTAAATGTTCATTAGCCAATGCAACTGAATAATTAATGATTCTGCAAGCTACAAAGAAACGTTTATAGAAGTATTAGCTGAATTCTGATTATATGCTTTTTATGCAAAAGCACTTATGTAGATCAACACTTTTATTTAAGGTTTGTATTCTGTATAATATCATTTTCTTACAGCTGTGCTTTATATAATATCTGCATCTTCAAAAACCTTTTATTATGCCCTTTCATCTAATTGAATTCGATTTATTATTGAAATACTGAGAGTCTTATGGACAATGTCAATTTTTTATTTATGACAATGTATTTTATTTAACACTTATTGAGTCCTGACTTAAATAAAAGATCTTATGTGAGATGCAGTGAGATAAACAAATGAATGTGACTCATTCCCTACTTTCAAGTAGTTGACCATCTAGTAGGTAGAAAGACACACGTGCGGACAAGGATAATCAAGGCTGTGAAGGGAATATGAAATTAGCCAACCACAAAATTTCAAATGGGACATAAAATTTACTTTGTCCTTTCATTTATTTTACCTTGTTGCTGTCTTTGATGCTAATGAATCCTATCGGGCCACCTGTGGAGAAATGAGTAGGTTGATGAAAAGATTGAATTTGAAATGATGTCAAAGTTATTTCAAAAAAGGTAGGAGAATATCTAAAAAAAAAAAGAGAGACTGACTCATTTGTTACCATAAGAATAGACATATGAATAGAATTCACAATTACAATGGCATTTGAATTCACTCTATTATGTGCTTTTAGGTTAATTTATAGATTTGTTAAATGAACTGGGATTGTTCTGCCAGCCTCCACTTCTCCACAGAGCAGTAGATTCGGGATGCTTTCACCCTGCAGGTGTTACAATTAATTAAACCAGTGTTTCTATTTGCAAGTATTATGACTGTGATAGCTAATGGTGATTATCTCCATAATATTGTTAGGCTTTCACTTTCCAGCTTAGGGGTATCACTTTCATTCTAAAGTGTTGATTGTTTCTTATCTAACTTTGAAAATAAGATTAGATGCTCTTAAACGAATGTTTCCTATATTGTCTAACTATGGAAATTTATATGGTACTTTAAAATCTGATAAGCTATGAGTGACATAGGACTGCATAGTAATGCAATCATAAGCATTGATACATTGGGCAGAATTCAATTCACTCTGTTTTTACAAGGAAAATAATTCCCACCACATGCTGAAGAGTGAGAAGGGGCGTTGAAGAGACTATTCGTCCTTTAACAGAATTATCTTTATTTTATCCACTTTCTGCACATGTCTGGAAAAATTTACTTTAGAATTTTAACAAGATTAGTGAAGAAAATTAAAAAATATATTCCTTTGGTTAGCATTTTGGGGTGTTTATTCAAGTATTTTTTGA
The DNA here is from genome assembly GCF_043159975.1 of Macaca nemestrina. Classification (NCBI taxonomy): domain Eukaryota; kingdom Metazoa; phylum Chordata; class Mammalia; order Primates; family Cercopithecidae; genus Macaca; species Macaca nemestrina. The sequence continues at coordinate 193,451,071 of NC_092126.1, forward strand.
ATTCAGACTTTATAAAACAAGGCACTCTGCAAGGCACAGAAATGGATCAAATGTGGTTCCTGAAATTGAATAGAAGTCAGATCATTTGCATTCTATTTATATCGTATAATCTGGGCACAGATTTGCTACTTACTAGCAATGTGACCATGTAAGTTGGTTACTCAAAGCCCCCGTTTTGCCAAAAGTAAAAAGAAAATAGTAATTTCTACCTATCAAGGTTGTTGTATGGTTTATATTACATAACATACAAGCGCAACTTCTGACATAGCAAACAAACAAACAAACAAACAAAAAACAACAATACCAAAAAACCTTGGTTCCTGTTGTCAGCTGCTTCTGACATGGTTCACAATGATCTCATCTCCTGGTATTCATACTCTTGTATTGTTCCCTCACATTGAATGTGAACTGGATCAAGTGACATATGTTTAAAGATAAAATATAATAAAAATAATGAGATGCCACTACAATGATAAGGTTAGAAGGGCTATAATTTATCTCTTGCTAGAATTTTCTTTCTTACTGGCACTGTGCCTCTCCTTTGCCTCCTTCACTTGCTTATTTTGATAATGTTGGCAAGATCCACATGTCAGGGAATAGAGACTCTCTGTCCACAAGTTTATGAGGAACAAAATCCTACCAACAACTGCTGAGTGAACTTGGAAGTGGCTCTTGCTCCACTTGGACCTTGAGATAACTGTGCCTCCTGCCAACATCTAACCGCATCCTGTGAGAGGCCTCAGCCAGCACCTTGATTTCAGTCTTCTAAGGAACTCCAAAGCAAAGAACCCAGTAAAGCTATGTCCTAATTCCTCACCCACAGAAATTGTGAGATAATACATGTGTAGAATTTTAAGCTTCTATGTTTAAAAGTCATTTGTTATCCAGCAGTAGATAAAGAATACAGTTGATCTCCCATATTTCTTCTCTGAACCTGCATTTGCTGACCTGTAAAAGACAACAAGTAATTCAAGTCCTACTGACCTCAAAGGATCTTGTTAAAGTTTTGCGAAAGTTTCTCATATAAATTGGGTCATTCCTGTCCTACTCAGCAGAAACCAAGTCAAGAGGCCAGGGCAAAAAGCATTCAGGACACAAAACATTGCTCCAAAATTATAATTCTCTGCAAGCCTGGCAACTGACACTGCCTGATATAACCTAAAACTACTTTTATGTGGTGGCTACTGAAATGACCTGCTGCAACTCTAAGACTAGTTTGCCCACTGCTGTCACTCACTAACCGGAACTTGCCAGTTCCTCAAGACCTTACTAGTGCCAATGAAATTTTTTCAAAGAGAAATACATAACATTTATCCTTTTAATAAAATCTCTCATCTTCTCTCTGTTCTTTGGACATATAGAAGACCAACTGGTCTATGTGTATGCCCAGAATTGCAATTCTTTTCTTCCAAATAAAACATTTTAATTTCAGAAGTTTGCCTCTATATTTTATTTGGTTATGACAGTTTATATACGATAATGTGTACAGGAGAACTTAGCAAACTTTCAAGCACTCTATAAATATAAGCCCATATTAAGGAATATAACACAAGTAATGGTTCATGAGGCAAGTAATAACCACTTGCTGAGCATCTAGGATGTTGCAGGCACTTCCAGGATAGTTTCAAAACACATCTAATTGACACTGTCCGTCTAAAAAATAGGCATCATTATGCCCCTCCTATAATTGAGGAAACTGAAGTTCAGCAAAGATTGATGACATTCACAAAGGCTAGAGTGAGATGGTTTGTAATACATTAGCCAGGTATGATTCAAATGTCTATGCTGTTTACTTTATAAAACCGAACCATTTTTCCTTCTGTTTTAACAAAACGAAAAGTTTCCAAAAATTAAATGTCTTACAATGGGTACTGTTAGTGCTCCACCAATATCTCCTTAACTGAGTACACAAACTCTCCACTAATCCTCTGAAGGAATCTTCTATCCGAAGGAGGCAGTGTGAAGTCAATGGCTGACCGATACATACTATAGTGTGGGTGTTTCAAGTTGAGATGATCTCTGTGGTGCACCCATCCTCCATAGTCTTCTGTAGGGTAAGGCAGAAGCTCATCTCTAAATAAAAAAATATCTTGTCTTTGCCTGCTTTTATTTCCCTGCTCTAGCCTTCTTCCATTACTCTACATTCCCTGAGAACGATTTCTCCCTCAACGAATCTCTTTCACCCACATCTTTGCCTTAGCATCTGCCTAGAGGGAATCTGACTTAAGACAATCCTCTAGCTCCCTTATGTTCTACTTTCTCCTTTATACATTTCATCCCCAAAACCTATGGGTACTTACACAGCAATATGGTTATTCAAACCTTCAGGTTATTGAGCTTAATGGAAGCAACAGCCAAGATACAGGAGTAGTAGGTCAAAATTTGGCTTATAGTTTTGCTGATAGTCCCCTCAGAAGTTTTCTTTCATGAGTCTAAGACAAAAAATCTTTGTATACTATATAAATATTCACTGTATTAACAGTTTTTGTATATAATTATTGTTTATGGTTTTTATTGACACACTAGTTGTACATATGTTGGGCATATAGGAGATGTTTTGATTCATGCATATGATGTGTAAGGATCCAATCAGGGTAATTAAGATATCCATCACCGCAAACATGTATCTTTACTTTGTGTTGACAGCATTGATGTCTTATCTTCTGGCTATTTTGAAATGTACAATAAATTATTATTTACTATAATCTCCCCTCCTGTACTATCAAATACAATGGAATATTATTCAGCCATATAAATGAAACCTTGTCGTTTGCAGTAACATGGATAGAATAGAGGATCATTATGTTGAAATAAGCCAGGCACAGAAAAGTTGATATCACATGTTCTCACTCATAGATGGGAGTTAAAAATGTGGATGTTATGGAAGTAGGGAGTAAAATGGTGATTACCAGAGAGGGGAGTGGAGAGGTGGGAATAAAGAGAAATTGGTTAACAGATGTAAAAATACAGTTAATACAAGGAATAAGTAACTAAAAGTTTTCTTTAAAATGATTATTTTATGTATTAAGTAGTACAATTATGGACAATTTGAATACAGAAAAATTATTTGAAAAATATAAATGCATTTTAATTCCAGTATCCGAAAATATTTAAGTGGAATTTTAAAGAATTTTTTAAAATCCTGGTAATAATATAGTTTACTAGTCCAGAATATTAATTATTGATAGAAATTCTTGGTATTTCACGAGTTATTTCCCTTTTCACGGAAAACATCTTATAAATTTATCTCTCACTCTTCTGAATAGGACTACTATTAGAGTGGGAGTATTCTAGTCTTTTCATGAAGTGCCTTTTCCGAAGCAGTGATGTTAAATATCTGTTTCCTTTATTTTTTAATATTCTTATGAACTTCCCAACACAGATTCCTCAGAATGCATGCATACGATCATTCGCCACTGATGGCTAAACATAGATACAAACTCAATACTCATTATCCTCACATTTAATCCTATTCATTGAAATAATTGATCACTCTACTATGTTTTACTGTATACTTCTATTACTACCATGAATAGGACGTAATCATCAGTTATTACTGTAATACTCATAGCACCTCCAGAAAATTTTAGTGTTATATAATCCAGATGCCATATAATTGGAAGTTAAGAATTTTTTTGCAAGGGGCTGAAGTTTGTACCCACTACTTTAATGGTCTTTTTCTTCCCTATACAGCTTTCCTTTAAACACAAACTGACAAAGAAACCTCTTCCTCAAGAATGTTGAAATGTTATATAGCTAGAAAATATTTAGCATATTTTCAGTAAATATTAAAAAGCTCAGTTCTTTGTCACTTACAGTGTTTAATATCATGCAGGTGGCAGTAAGCAGAGATCATCTCCTATCTCTCTTTCTTTGCCCTTGGTCACTGACCCCTAAGATTCCTCTCCAAACGTATCTCAAGCAGATGCAAATCTTTGGCACTCGGTCTGTGATCAAAATGCTTTATTTGACAGACAAGTCTATTAAGTTATATTTTAACCAGGTGATATAAAATAATGAAAAGGAAGCATAAAACTTCCTCGTGGAGGACAATTCAGTCATTCTCAGGTAAGCAAAGTCTCATTTCAGACTACACCAGCTAGCTAGCTAACTAACAGAACTAATGAAAGGTAGTTCTAAGTGATACCTTTACATGGGTATGGTTCTGTTTATTCTGGGGGTGTTTCCTAGGATATTTTGATAATATACATTAAAAATATATCAAAATAAATGTTTCACACAATCTGATAAAAATTTACTTGTCTGCCTTTCAATATTTTGCTTCGTATATCAGAGCAAAGTTTATTTTAGATGCATGAGTTATCAGCACAATGCTTCATTCTGCCCAGAACTAAGTCCAATTGGCTATCAGTTACCCACTATAAAATACTATCTCTCATTCCAAACAATTTGGAAGTTTATACACTCAGAAACTCTATTGAGTTTCTAAATTACTATTAAATTTGTAAATATATATATATATATATATATATTTTTTTTTTTTTTTTTTTTGAGATGGAGTCTCACTCTGTTGCCCAGGCTAGAGTGCAGTGGGGTGATCTCGGTTCACTGCAAGCTCCACCTCCTGGGTTCACGCCATTCTCCTGCCTCAGCTTCCCAAGTAGCTGGGACTACAGGTGCCCGCCACCACACCCGGCTAATTTTTTGTATTTTTAGTAGAGATGGGATTTCACCATGTTAGCCAGGATGGTCTTGATCTCCTGACCTCGTGATCCGCCCATCTCGGCCTCCCAAGGTGCTGGGATTACAGGCGTGAGCCACCGCGCCCTGCAAGTTATTCTTATTTTTAATGACATATAGTTTCTAGTTACAAAAAGAAGCAGTAAATAAGAATGATCTCCAATAACTCAATCATATTTTGGTTCATACCAATTACAAAGAAAGAATTCTATGAGTTAGGTATTAAGCATTCTAATAAGAAATTCACACAATCTGCCTATACCAAATTTAGGTTTCATCCATCTTCACCTGGTTCAAATGAGAATGTCTTAGTTATAAGTCTCTAGTTATTATAAAATGTGACTGCTTTGTTTACACTAGCCATCTAATTAGGAAAGATGATATTTTTGCTATTTCCATTTTTTACAATATTGCCATACACATTTATGTATAGGTTTTGTGAGTTCAAACATTACTTTAAAGACTGTATATGAAGTTTATGATTCAAACGGTATGTGTCATAGGGAGATTGTATTCCTACAAAATTTGTATGTTCTTAAGTTCTAATACTCAGTACCTCAGAATGAGATGGTATGTGGAGATAAAGTGTTTAAAGAAATAATTAAGGTCACATAAGTTATTTTGGGTGGACCCTAATCCAATATGACTAGTGTCCTTAAAAGAAGAAATTACAACACAGAACACAGAGGAAATATGATGTGAAGACACTAGGAGAAGACAGTCATCTGCAAGCCAAAGAGAAGCTTCAAATGCAGCCAACCCTGTGGGAACCTTGATGTGGGAAAAATGTGTGAAAATAAATTTCAGTTATTCAAGCTACTCAGTCTGTGATACTTTGAATGTAGTACATATAGCTTCAAAACTTCTAAATAATGACAAATTTCTTCCAAGTTAGTTTTACCAATTTATGTTTTGCTCATTCGGCAACACCTATGTTTAGCTTCCATCTTTTCTATCAATGCATTGTATTACAAAATTTAAGTAGCTATTTTCTTTTGCTTTGCCTGATTATTACTAAGGTTGATCTCCATTTATATTTGTTAGAATGCATACACTAAGGTCTATAAATTCCTCAGTAATATATTTTACTGATTTTTTTTCCATTTCAGTTGTCTTTTTCTTATCAATTATTTAAAGAATTTCTATGTGTCTTTTCAATATTACTGTTATTTGTGAATTGCAAATATTTTCTGCAGTTCATGGCTTGCTTTTTTTTTTTTTTTTTTTTTTTGAGACGGAGTCTCGCTCTTCCGCCCACGTTGGAGTGCGGTGGCCGGATCTCAGCTCACTGCAAGCTCCGCCTCCCGAGTTCACGCCATTCTCCTGCCTCAGCCTCCTGAGTAGCTGGGACCACAGGCGCCGCCACCATGCCCGGCTAGTTTTTTGTATTTTTTAGTAGAGAAGGGGTTTCACCGTGTTAGCCAGGATGGTCTCGATCTCCTGACCTCGTGATCCACCCGTCTCGGCCTCCCAAAGCGCTGGGATTACAGGCTTGAGCCACCGCGCCGTGGTTCAGTGGTAGAATTCTCGCCTGCCATGGCTTGCTTTTTATGCTACTTACTGTTGAGTTTTAATTAAATTGTGTTTATTCACCTAAGGGAGAATGTGATGCAGAAATACCATGAAGTTATTTAAAATATATTCCTTTAATTTGTACTAATTTATGAGATACATGTAAAATTGTATATATAACATATAAAATATATATAATATATATTACATATAAAATATATAATATATATTATATATAAAATAATTATTATATATTATATATAAAATATATATATTATACATATATATAATTGTGTGTGTGTATATATATAATGTATAAGGATCAAGTCAAGTCATTTATGGTGTCCATTACCTAAATACAATACATTTTTGTTAAGTAGAGTCACCCTACTCTGCTATCAAACATGGAATTTACTTTTTTAAATCTTACTATGTGTTTGTACCCTTTAACCAATGTCTATTCATCATTCACTCTCCTCCTCCACTCACTCTTCCTAGGAAGTTTCTATGTTTTCAATGTCTACCTCCATGTGATCCCACTTTTAGATACTACATATGAATGAGAACATGTTATATTCGTGTTTTTTGTGCTGAGCTTATTTTACTTAAGAAAATGGCCTGTAATTGCATCCGTAGTGATGCAAATGACATTATTTTATGCCTTCTTATGGGTAAATAGTATTCCATCATGTTACGTATATCACATATTCTTCATTCATTCATCACTGATAGACACTTGTTGATTCTATATCTTTGCTATCGTGAATAGTGCTGCAATAAACATGGGGGTAAAGGCATTACTTTGATATATTGATTTCCATTCCTTTGTATTAATACCCAGTAGCAGGATTGCTGGATGATGTGGTAGTTCTATGTTAACTTTTTGAAGAATTCTCTATACTGTTTTCCATAGTGGCTGGACATAGTGGGAGTGTACTCCCACCAACAGTGTGTGAGAAGAATTCCCTTATCTCCTTGTCCTCGCTAGCATCTGTTATTTGTTGTTGTTTGTATAATAGCTATTCTAACTTGGGTAAGAAAATATCTCATTGTGGTTTTGATTTGTATTTCCTTGATGATTACTAATGATGAGCATTTTTCCATGTATCTGTTGGCAATCTGTGTGTCTTCTTTTGATAAATATTAACTCATATTTTTTTCTCACTTTTAAAATGGGATTGGTTGAATATTTTCACTGTTGAGTTATTTGAATATTTTGTATATTCTGGATATTAGTCCCTGTTGGATGAACACTTTGAAAATATGTTTAAGGCAACTGACAGAATGGGAGAAAATTTTTGCAGTCTATCCACTTGACAAGGTCTAATATCCAGAATCTACAAATAATTTAAACAAATTTGCAAGAAAAAAACAAACGACCACATCAAAAAGTGGGCAGAGGATATAACCAGGCACTTCTCAAAAGAGGACATTTATGAGGCCAACAAACATATGAAAAAAGTCTCAACATCACTGATCATTAGAGAAATGCAAATCAAAACCATAATGAGAGACCACCTCATGCCAGTCAGAATAGAGATTACTAAAAAGTCAAGGAGCAATAGATGCTGGCAAGGCTGTGGAGAAATAGGAATGCTTTTACACTGTTGGTGGGGATGTAAATTAGTTCACCCATTGTGGAAGACAGTGTAGCCGTCTAGGATCTTCCAGGATCTAGAACAAGAAATACCATTTGACCCAGCAATCCCATTCCTGGGTATGTACCAAAAGGAATATAGATCATTCTACTATAAAGACACATGCACACGTATGTTTATTGCCAAACTGTTTACAATAGCAAAGACATGGAACCAACCCAAATGCCCGTCAATGATAGAATGGATAAAGTAAATGTGGAACATATACACCATGAAATACTATACAGCCATAAAAAGGAATGAGATCATGTCCTTTGCAGGGATATAGATGAATCTGGAAGCCATCATCCTCAGCAAACTAACATGGGAACAGAAAACCAAACACTGCAAATTCTCACTCATAAGTGGGAGTTGAACGATGAGAACACATGGACACAGGGAGGGGAACAACACACACTGGGGCTTGTTGGGGCATGGGGAGTGAGGGGAGGCAACCTATGTGACGGGTCAATAGGTGAAGCAAACCACTGTGGCACACTGTGTAACAAAACTGCACGTTCTACACATGTATCCTGGGAAAGTAAAAGAAGACAGAAGACGGGAGGGGAGGGGAGGGGAGGGGAGGAGAGGAGAGGAGAGAAGAGGATTTTTTTCCCATTTAATGAGTTGTTTCTTTACTCTGTTTATTGATCTCTTGCTGTGCAGAAGATTTTTAGTTTACTATATTCCTATTTGCTTAATTTTTCTTCTGTTGCCTGTGGTTTTGAGGTCTTACCCTTAAATCTTTGCCTAGACCAGTGTCCTGAAGTGTTTCCCCTATGTTTTCTTTGAGTAATTTTAGAGTTTCCTGTCTTACATTTAAGTCTTTTATTCATATTGATTTGATTTTTGTATTTGAGGCAAGGGATCAATTTATTCTTCTGCATATGAAGACCCAATTTTTCCTACACCATTTATTCCATTTATTGAAGAGGATTTTTTTTTCTCCAATGTATATTTTTGGTGCCTTTGTTGAAAACCATGTAGCTGCAAATACATGGATTTATTTCTGAGTTCTTTATTCTGTTCCACTCGTCTGTGCATCTGTTTTCATATCAATAACATGCAGTTTTGTTAATATAACCTTGTAGTATATTTTGAAGTGAGGTAGTGTGATGCCTCCAGCTCATATCTTTTTACTTAGGATTGCTTTGGCTATTTGGCCTCTTTTTTGGTTCCGTACAAATTTTAGAATTGCTTTTTCCTGTCAAAAATTACATTGGCATTTTGATAGAGATTACCCTGAATCTTTAGATCACACTTGGTAGTATGGTCATTCTAACAATGTTCATTCCTCTCCCCTTCCTTGTTTTAGGTGTTCCTTGTCATTTCTCTGTTGAATTCCAGTGTTGACTCTTAGGTAATCTATTAAAAATTTGATTATCTACTCACTATTTTGTTTTTGTGTGGAGGAGGTAGTTAGTTTTTAGTGGTTGCCAACACATTAATATGCATCCATAACGAAGTCCAAAATTATCTTTCCTTCTTGTGTCTATACTACAATACTAAAACATATATTACTTTTGCCCTCTATTTTAGTTGTTCTGTTTTCTTTCTTTTTACCCAAAATTATTACAATTGTTTTATGCACCATTTCCTCAGAAAACCAACTGGCTAAATTATGGTAAATTGACATCAAGACCTTTCCATTTTGGAAAGGGTAGATATTATTCTGACATAAATGGACATGCAATCTAGGTAAGGGTTTTGCCTTTACTGCCTACAAGGCCTCAATAAACATCATTTTCCAAGGGCTTACAGAAGGTTTCTTTCAATGGTATGTAATCCCATATATTAACAAAGTAACTAGAGACCTAATTTAGAGCAAAGGAGATCCCTAAAGAGAAGGTCTTTAGAGAAGGTCCCTAAACACAGGGTCCACTGGTTATGTCACCTACTGCACTTCCCAGAAGCTCCTGGTCAAACTGAGCAGTAAAATGACCTGCTGAGAGCATAGCTGAGGAGCCAAGATGCAGGCAATACTCTGGAGGAGGCGATACTCTTCTCCAGCATGTTGTATACTCATTGATGAAAAGTCCTTTAGGTGCTATTGGACTTCCGATAGGAGGAAGAATGAGTCTTGAATCCAAGAAGCAGAAACAGGGCTTGCCTTACTTATCATCACTCCTGATGTTTTCTTATGGTGCTTCATGCTTCATGTCTGCACACTGTGTTCAGGTGTTAGAGGTCTTAGTCTCTCAAAGTAAGTACAATTTTTCTGGGAACATAGGAAATGAACCAATAAAATATAGCTACTGATGCCATCGAAGCCCTTTATGTTTCTTGCTTCCAGAGGCCTGGAGACAAGAAAAGGGTCATTATTTTTGCAGAATGATTGACCTGGGTCATCAGCAGGGAGTAGGATGGCTGCTACACAATGGAAGCAGTATGTGTGAGAAACTTTTGGTGCCTTCCTCCCACACTGTAACATTATATCACCAAGTGAAATAACAGTTAATTTTATGTGTAAATTAGACCGGGCTAAGGGATGCCCACATATCTGCTAAAACATTACTTCTGGTTGTGTCTGTAAGGGTGAGATTAGCACATAATTGGTACTTTGAGTAAAGAAGGTCTACTCTCAGGAATGTGTGTGAGCAACATCTAATCCATTGAAGGACTGAGGAACAAAAAGGCAGAGGACAGACAAATTCTCTCTCTCTTGCCTCTTGAGCTAGGACAACCACCTTTTCCTGCTCTCAGATATTGGAGTTCCTTGTTGTTTTGGTCTTGAGACATGAAATAAATTATACTAATGGTTTTTCTGCTTTTCCAGCTTACAGATGGCAGGTGGCGGAACTTCCCAGCCTCCGTAACTATGTGAGCCAATTCCCGTAAGTCTTTTACGCTCTCAGTCTGTCTCTCTCAGACACGTGCGTGTGCACCTGTGTATGTGTGTATGTATCAAGCAAGCCACTGAAACAGACAGAGCAGGCAGAGGCGGTAGGTGAATGTAAGGGAGAATCTGGAATGAACAGTGGCAAAGGAAAACAAAATCAATTGCAGCATGACAGTTAACTGCAGTAGTGAAGGCTATAATCTGTTCCACTGCCCAGTCTCTTTTGAGCTTCTTTTCAAGATCAGCAGTCCACTAGAATCCTTTCCTAAAATACATCAGCCTGAAGGGTGGACTGTAACAGAGGTGTGCCACGCAGATACTCCTTTATGTGAGGACTTGTTGCCCAGCTTTAAAAAGTGTAATCAGGAGACCGTCATGCTCAGCTTCTTCAAATTTGGCCTCAGCTACGGAACACACCCAAGGGCATGTGCTTCCGCAGGCAGCATATAGTTGATGACCGAGCCAAACCAGGGGATGAAAACCAGGTAACTCTAACAGAAAACATTTGCTCCAAATCTCCCCACCAGTGGGAATGAGTGTGATTTGGTCTGTATTGCCATTTGACACCTTTCTCTGGCTAATTGTGCTGCTTCTTCCTTCCTTTTATGGGATTTAACTCTAGGAAATACCTCGCACCCCAAACTGCATGGAAACATTCAAATGTGGCAGAACCTGTACTTGCTTCTTGTTCTCAGATAATCAAGGACCGTTTTGGAGTGGCCGGTTTTCACTTGTATCCTATACGGTGGGCAAAGTCATTCAGCAAATACACTAACATTGTTCAGTTTGGAAATAATTGAAATACTCTGTAGAATGTGTTTATTTTCCTTTAAGATTGTACAAGAAATATCACATTTACGTATTAGCCTAATATAATTCCCTACACTTTCATTGCTGGTAGACTGAATAGCCCTCTGAACTTATACCCCCAACACAGACATTCCTGGGTATTTATATTCAATAGCTTCTTTACATTTGACAGTCACAGCCTAATTTAGTGGTATTTTAAAAACACTCCAATAACGTTAACTGAGAAGGGGACAGGTAAGACAAATAAGATAATCAGACTAATATGCTAAGGTAAATAATTTTAAGAGACTATTTATTTATTTATTTATTTTTACCATGACAACATTCACCCTTTGCCCCACCAAAACTAAAATAAAAACTAACGAAATGTAATGCCTATGATTTTAGTCATTCTTCTTTGAGGCTATGATTTAGTATCTTGATTCCTTGTATAGAAGGACTAACCTAGGAATTAACTCATAATACAGCCGATGGTACACCAGAGCATAAGTTAGGAAAAACTGCTAGAAACGTTTCAGAGCCCCAAGCAAATCACACAGATAGAGGAGCTTGTCTTCGGCCTTCTTTTATCAAAACGAAAATAATTTCACTTGTCAGTTACTCCATATATCCTCAAAAGATGCTTGTCAGTGTTTATTAGCATAGCTCATGCAGCTCCATAAATAACAACGTTCTTTTGGTACTCTTTTTGCTTGCTCCATATGGCTCATGCAGGGGAATTTTTGCCTGGAAATTGTCTTATTTCCTAGTGTTTTTTTATACAGAAATTGTTTATGTGTAATTCATCAGCTTTATGACCCTTTTTTCTTGAGTTTACAAAGTGAAAGCATGCTCAGTGTTCAGTCACACACAGAGCAGACTCATTACAGGATTGTCAATGAGCAATTTACCAAGCAGAAAGTAAAATTAGCTTTACTGAAAAGTTGACTGTGGTGTGCTACTCTCAGTGGAAGTAGCAAGTAAAATTTTACCCACAACTGGTTACATAGGAGTAATTAAAACCATTAATCTTTTTATTGATCTTTGACTCTGTTGCCTACTATATTTAGCAGATAAGATTCATGAGCTACTGGAGTGTGTCCGTTGTCACAGATCTCCATCGATAGGTATCCCCTGAAGAGGGCTCCAGGGTAAAAGGGCATTTATCTGATTTATGCTTATTAGGTGGTTCATTCAGACCTGAAACAAATAGTTGTTATGCTTTAATAAGAAGCAAGATTTGCAAACTGCAAATCCAATAAAAATTGTAACTTCTTTTATACTACAGAAAAGTACCACCTACTAAAGCCTTTTGAGTCACATATGTTCCATTTATTTTTGTATTTGAAGAGACTATAGTTCTCCTTGATAACATCCTAAAATGCTATAGGGCAATGTATAATTTCATACTTAGGTGCTCTTTTATAAAAGTAAATGTTTGACCTCATAGTCCATAATTATGTCTCTGAAGTGGTAATAATCCATCACAAAAGCCTGGCTTGGTTCACAGATCACTGATACAGTTAGTTTTAACAGATGCTAGATGTCATTATAATCTTTTTTATCCATTTGGCTGTCATAAAAGCTGGGCTTATGTGTCCAACTTGGGCTATAATTTCAACAAGACTTTGAACAATTAGTACTCTAGATGAGTAGATCATCAGTCAGTGATTTTGACCAATTAGGAAACTGTTAGAATTAGGCATGTTGTAGGTGTTCTAAATATTTGTTGAAGAAAGTTAAGTATAAGATTAGCAGATATTTAACACTGGTGCAATGGGTAGAATAACTCAATAAAAGCCTGAGGACTTGGTATCCTGACAGCTGAGGTCTTACAAACTTAAGGGTCAGAATCTATGCCTAGTAAATACCGGCTACAAATTTCCACACTCACATGAAGCTGATCGGTGTCAACATGTAAATACAAGTTTACTAATTTTGTATTTGTTGCAATTTTACTGATCAAAAATGCAGAAATATACCATAATATGTGCAGTTGAAAATTGTCATTTGAGATTCTCAATAACCTTTCCATTTTGCGGGGAGTGACTTAGTATGTTACTGAGTTCATGAGAGTCTAGAACACCCTTGTTTTATCTAAATAAACTGTTGGAAGAGGAGCAAGCAGGCCTATCACAAAAGAAGCAACTTGAGTGACTAAATCTTATGAAAGTGAGCAAAACCAAACAGAACTGTTCAAGGGGGATTGAAGGCGTGGCTAAGCTTACAGTGATATAGTACAGTGGACATCTAATAGCCAGGTCACCAGTGGGGACAGCCTAGCGGCTGGCTCTATGACCCTGGCTTGCTCTCCACGACCTAGGCTCATTTGACTCGTTTGATTGTTCTTAATTTTCCAATCCAGGTTCTCGAGATTTCTAGTCAATTAAGCTGGCCATCCAATAGCTTTCCAATGATTTATTTTCTTCTGAATTTAACCAGAGCACATTTTTGTTGTTTTATTTTATTTTTCCATTTCTTGGTTTCAGTCAATAATCATGACTGAGGTACATTGGTTCTAGTTGTACATAGAAATATAAGACAAATACGTGTTTTTGTATTTTTATATACACACTATTATACATTATATATGTAATATATAATCTGAATTATATATCATAATATATTATATATCAGAATTATATAAAATTATATTATGTATAATCTGAATTATATATGTAATCTGAATTATAATCTGAATCTGTATTTATATATTATATACAATATATTATATAAGCATAATATATAATATACTATATATCTATATAAATCTATCAAGTAAAAAGTTATTTTATTATATATAAGTATTATATATTATATATAATAAAATAAAATAACTCTTTTTGCTTGATAGATTCTCCTGGCTAATGAATATGAGTCTTCCATAGAATTTCATCCTTATTCCTCTGTATGCAGATACCACTGTTTTTTTTCCAGTTTGGGATTTAGACTTCGAATCTCTAAAATTAGAAATCCAGATACAAATTTGCTTTTGTTACACCAGTACTGTTCTACTTTCTAAGCCCACTTTCACTTCTTAATTATCTTTCACCCAGATGATTGAATGAATTCATTCAATCATTCAGCAGGCATCTATTAAGTACCAATTACATGCCACCAGGCATTCATTAATTAATAAAACATATATGGATTCTGCTTTTTGCAAGCAAACTCTTTAATATGAGAAGTAGAAAATAACTAAACCAAGTAATATGCATGTATCTGTCTGTGTGTGTGACATGTGTTATGAAGAAAACACATTGAATACAGAGATGAAGAATAATTGAATAATGGAGAGAATTAATAGTAAGGAAAGACCTCTCAAAGTGTGTGACATACAGGAAAAGACACAGAAGTACATAAAGGAATTAGCCATGAATAGAATAGAGATGACTATGTGTACCTGTGTTGGAGTGAATAAGGGGCTGAGAGAGAAATTGAATATATCACAATATCTGTACTGTGGAGTGTTTGGCATATGTTAACAGTCAGCAGTAAGCCCGTGTTACTGAATTTTGTGGGTTTAGGGAAAATTGATGGGGAATGACATTGGAGAAATTAGCAGGAATTTAATGTAAGAATTTAATGTTTATAGTAAAGTTATTAACTTTTCCCGGGAACAGTGAGAATAAGTTGAAGGATTTAAGTTTAATAAATGACAAAATGTGATGTGTTTTTATTCAGCTGGCTAATATTTGGAGAATAAACGGATATTAAAATTGGAATTAAGAAAAGCAACGTATTAGTGTGTTCTCACACTGCTATAAAGAAGTGTGAGACTGCTAATTTACAAAGAAAAGAGGTTTAATTGACTCACAACTCTGCAGGCTGTACAGGAAGCATAGTGACTGCGGAGGCCTCACGAGGCTTCCAATCATGGCAGAGGCAAAAGGGGAAGGAAGCATCTCATATGGCAGGAGCAAGAGCAAGAGGGAGCAAGCGGGGAGGTGCTGCACATTTTGAACAACCACAACTAATGAGAACTCACCCACTATCACAGGAATAGCACCAAGGTCGTGGTGCTAAACCATTCGTGAGAAATCCACTCCCATGATCCAGCCACCTCCCCCCAGGCCTCACCTCCAACACTGGGGACTACAATTCAACATGAGATTTGGTGGGGACACAGATCCAAACCATAACAAGAAATAAAAATGAAAGTGATGATGTGGTGAGATTAAGGTGGTGGCTTAGGTGAGAGATGGCAAGAAGGCTCAGTATATTTTGAGATAGAAAACACAAGACTTAATAGTCTGGCAGTTTGGACATAAAGGAAGTAAGAAAAAAATCAAGAGTGATTTCATATCACAAATATACAGTGATCTTAAGAGCTTTGACTAAACTGCATTTCTACTTTTTGATATTTCTCATAAACTTATCTATCTATCTATCTATCTATATCTATCTACCTATCTATCAATTGACGTGATTGATGGATCAAAAGTGCAGAAAACTTCTAAAGACAAAGTATTATAGATGTCCAAAAATCTTAGTGCAAAATACAAACAAGTTTGAATAGCATATAATGAATATAATGTTAAAAGAATAGTGGGGATTGAAATAACAGATACAATTTAAGGAGGCAAAATTAAAAAAAAAAACACATAAACAAACACATGATTTTTCTTTTTGCCTTTTTTTCCCAAAAGAAATCTGACTATCTCCTGAAGGCCTTACTCTCCCTGTAGCCCTGTCAAGAAATGGCTATATTTTCACCCCATAGCCCTGCTCCTCTGGACGTAGACGTGAGGTAGCTGTCCATGGTGTCCCTTTATAGACTTTTAGAACATTTTTTTCCTTTGTCTCTAACAACAACAATAAATCTAAGTTTAAATTTTATGTGATGTTATAACTACCATATAATTATTTTTATTCTACCTACTTTTAGGTCATTTTTTCTTATTTCTCCATTATTTTTGCTTAATTATAATTATCTCTCATAAGTATTGGTGATTTCGATACAAATGTAGACAGTCCTTTTGTACACTGGTCTGTTCGTTTCATTAACTCTTCTCCAGTAGTCTTTTCCTCTACTATATTTCAACCACTAACTCCAAAGGGAATTAATAATCTTTATCTTTACAAATCACTGAAATCTTTCCATAATACATAATCTCATTTTTTTTTCTCTCTTTTGACATGGAGTCTCTGTCACCAGGCTGGAGTACTGTGGCACTATCTTGGCTCACTGCAACCTCCACCTTCTGGGTTCAAGCGATTCTCCTGCCTCAGCCTCCTGAGTAGCTGGGACTACAGGTGTGCATCACCATGTCCAGTTAATTTTTGTATTTTTAGTAGAGATGGGGTTTCACCATGTTGGCCAGGCTGGTCTCAAGCTTCTGACCTCAAGTGACGTGCCCATCTCGGCCTCCCCAAGTGCTGGGACTACAGGTGTGAGACACCATTCCCAGCCTTTTTACTCTTTATTTTAGGTTCTGGGATACATGTGCAGGTTTGTTATATAGGTAAATTGTGTGTCATGGGGTGTGGTGTACAGATTATTTCATCGCCCAGGTAATAAGCCTAGTACCCAATAGGTAGTTTTTTGATCCTCTCCCTCCCCCTACTCTCCACCTTCAGGTAGGCCCCAGTGTCTGTCATTCCCTTTTTTTTTTTTTTTGTCCATGTGTTCTCAGTGTTTAGTTTCCACTTATAAATGAGGTTATGCAGTGCCTGGTTTTCTGTTCCTGCATTAGTTTGCTTAGGATAATTGCCTCCATCTCCATCCATGTTGCTGCAAAGGACATAATTTTGTTCTTTTTTATGGCGATGCAGTATTCCATGGTGTATATGTATCACATTTTCTCTAAACAGTCTACTATTGACGGGGATGTAAGTTGATTCCACATCTTTTCCATTATGAATAGTGCTGTGTAAAATCACAATTTCATACATTCTCTCTCTGAGTACTAATAATAGTATTGTATAAATGTTAATTTCCTAATCTGACAGTCATTTTATGATTGCATAAGGTAATATTCTTATTTGTAGGAAATAAAGTATTTGGACCATATGGAGCTTAATTTTGGTAATGTACTATCCAATGGTTGAAGGATTTTATTTGTATATATTTCTAACTTATTCTGAGGTTTAAGGTTGTTTCAAAATAAAGAGAAATTTAAAAACTGTATAAAATGTCATAAGCAGTGTCACAGTGTTTCCATAGCTGAAGTTTTACATATAAAGAGTTCACAATCAAAACTCACCAAAATCACAATGCAACAAATTGCTATGAATAAACTTGAGATTGCTAGAGAAAAAAAAATGTATAATTTGACAACTAACTCACAATGAAGAAATATTTTGATGATAGGAACTTTATGATACACTTTCAATTTAAGTCTAGATCCAATTCCCACAAATAATGCATTGCACAAATATTAATATTTGAGTTTCCTGTGCAGCCTTGAAATTGTCATAAGGCGTGGCCCTGATGACTTCTCCACCCTTCTCTTTAATACTGCCCTTGGACTCTCCTGCACATTAGCAAGTGATATATTTTACAAACAACACCCAAACACATTTTATGACCTCTTTTGAAAGAGTTTTGAAAGTTTGGTAACTGATAAAACAGGGATTAGAGGAAAGGGCATTCCAGGTGAGGATGTAGGACTGAGGAGAATAATGGCTACCTTTGTTTAAAGTTGGGGCTTCCCAAGCCATCCAATAGGACAAGTACTTCAGGTAACTCTGCTGCCTCTTCTGGTGCAGTGCTGTAGTTCTGGAAACAGTTTCAAGAAGTCTGAAAATCTCAAATTAGCAAAGTAGACATCAACAGGAAAATCTGACCCATTTTGGCTCTCTGGGGAGTTGAAGCAGGTAAGACTCTACCTTGGGTTTAGGTAGGTCCAATCGCCATCAGGAGTTTTTGGCATAGATCCAGCCTTGTCCCTGCCCAGCTCAACAGATCAGTGCTCTCAGTTCAGACCTATAGATGCCAGTCCTGGCCAAAGAGGGGTGAACAGGCCCCTTTCACTGCTAGGTCTTGAAGTGGGAATGTTGGCCAGGTCATGAGTATAGCTTGCTTTGTAGCTTTTAAATTTTTAGACATTTCCTTTGGGTATATACCTGAGAGTGAGATTTCTGGATTGTATAGTAGTTCTAGTTTTCTTAGCATTATTGAAATACTGAATTACAGTTTTTCACCCCATTTCAAGAAATGTAACAAATCTTCTCTAATTGTTTTGAAGTGAACCATCTCCTTAGCCAAACAAAAGTCTAGATTACATTTTTTGTCTGTCTGTCCCATAGAAGTAGAGAGTAGAATGGTGTTTACCAGAGGCTTGGGTGGTTCTGGGGAGGACAGAAGGGGCAATGTTGGTCAAAGGACACATAATTACAGTTAGATAGGAAGAATATTTTTAAAATGTGTCCAGAATAGGCAAATATATAGAGGCAAAAAGTAGATACATGAATGATGACTGGGGCTGGATGGGGTTGGGAGGAGTGGAGAAATGGAAAATGTCTATTCATTTTTATTCAGCTTCTTTTCTGTATATTCTAAAATTCATTGTGGTGTTGTGATGATCACACAGTTCTGTGAACATACTAAGAGCCACTGGATTGTACACTTTAAACAGGTGAATTCCATATGTAAACTAAATAACAATAAAGTTGTTTTTAAAATTAAAAATTAGAAAAATTAAATATGATATTTAACCTCTTTTGGACTCTTGTCCAGTCCTGAACGGTTAGGAGTGGTTCTGCTCATCTTAGGATTCACTCACTTTTCCTGCCCCAGCAACTTCAACCTGCCTGTTCCCTCATGCATCCAAGTTCATTCCTGCTCCAGGGACTCTCATTTGCTGACCTCTGCGTGTAAAGCTCTTTCTCTGGCACTTTTTGACTCAGGTCTTCACACCATTCAGGTCTCTGCTTAATTTCACCTTCGCAGAGTTCGTTACCAGTCATCCTATGTAAAATAGCACACCTGTCCTGTCCGCTTTGATCTCTTTTTGCGTTCTCTACTTTCAGGGTCCATAGCACTTAAAATGTTCTGAACCTTAAGTTTTTTCTAAATATTTTCTTAAGAGATGGGGTTTTGCTCTGTCACCAAGACTGGAGTGCAAGGGGCACAATCGTACTTGAAGCCTTGAATTTTTAAAAAATCTGCTTCTTATTTACATTCTATCTCTGTGTCAGAATGTAAATGCCCTAAAGACCTGAATTTTGTACTTTTTTATTCTTTGGCCCCAACACTTAAAATAGAGTACTACAGAGCAATAAATACCAGATAGATAAGTGAACGAGCTACAGTGAGTGTGAATTAATGCAATATGACTTTTTAAAGAAAAAATAAGTTACAAATGATTTGAATATGAAACGATTTAATACTTGAATATTTCAGTTTATAATAGCTGAAATAAGTTAATGTTATATGAGAACTAAAATGTGTGTAAAATACTGAAAAGATTATGATTATATAATTATTTTTTTAAAAGATTCAAATAAAAGTAAAAGCACAAGTATATAGAACAGCCCATACAGCACTTTTTAGAACTTTTTAAAAAAACAAGCTTAGGCCAGGCGCGGTGGCTCAAGCCTGTAATCCCAGCACTTTGGGAGGCCGAGAGGGGCGGATCACGAGATCAGGAGATCGAGACCATCCTGGCTAACACGGTGAAACCCCGTCTCTACTAAAAATACAAAAAATTAGCCGGGCGTGGTGGCGGCGCCTGTGGTCCCAGCTACTCGGGAGGCTGAGACAGGAGAATGGCGTGAACCCGGGAGGCGGAGCTTGCAGTGAGCTGAGATCGCGCCGCTCACTCCAGCCTGGGTGACAGATCAAGACTCCGTCTCAAAAAAAACAAAAAACAAAAACAAAAACAAGCAACTTCAAGGAAAAGAAACAGTTGATGAAGCTTTGTACTAACAAAACTAATTCTTTTTCTCTTCTTAATAAACTCATAACTGAGGTGTACCATAGTAAATCTATCACTTTTATCAGGTTATATAACTAGTCATAAGGTTATCCTCAGAGTTATTAATTGATCATTGTCAGATTTAATATGGAACAGTGACCTTGATGACCGAATAAAAAATCTCAGTAAATTTTAACATTATCTGAGCCTAGTAAATAAGTAACTATAAGCACATGGTACAATTATATTTAATATCTTAAAAACTTTTAAAAAGTGACAAGAAGGCTAACCCAACAATATTGTGAATAGGTTGAACGATAAAGAAAAATTATATTTTCTATGTATAGTAACAAAAAATGTATACCAAGAAATATTTTTATGTAAGTAAAGATATGACCTAGCTTCTAAGTAGCAGTCCTTTGACCTTAGACAAATCATTTAGCTTTTCTGAGTTTAGCATGAAGAATTTTGGTGAAATAATCAGTAAATACAATAAAAGTTACATATTGAAGTTCTGTGACTTCCTTAAAACCGGAAAAAGTTTAGAGTTGATTAACATTGTTAGTAAAGATAGTAGAGTGAACATAGAAGAGGGATATTACACTCGCTTAAATACTACTTTCATGAGGTTGAATTAGGAAAATGCATAATTTTCTTACAAGTACATGGGCCTAAATATTTCACTCTTTATCAAGGCCATGATTTTCAAATACTGGCAAGAGAAGTTTTAGGAAGATTCATTTTTCATGGAAGAAAGATGTTCATAACTAGCTTACTTTCAAGTAGTTTTTAAGTGTAACAGCACAGTGAATTAAATTGTAGTACAGTTACCACCCACCCACCCACCCCCCATATTCTTGTCTCTGAATTCAACCAATCGCGGATCACACAGAGTAGGGAAAAGTAATAAAAAATAATACAAATAAAAAACAATATAACAACTATTTATATAGCATTTGCATTGTTTTAGGAATTTTTTTTTGTTTGTTTTTTGAGACAGAGTCTCGCTCTGTGCCCCAGGCTGGAGTGCAGTGGCGCGATCTCGGCTCACTGCAAGCTCCGCCTCCCGGGTTCACGCCATTCTCCTGCCTCAGCCTCCCGAGGAGCTGGGACTACAGGCTCCCGCCACTGCGCCCGGCTAATTTTTTGTATTTTTAGTAGAGACAGGGTTTCACCGTGTTCGCCAGGATGGTCTCGATCTCCTGACCTCGTGATTAAGTAATCTAGAGATGATTTAATGGATGAGAGTACCTGTTGCAGGTTATATGAAAATACTGTGCCATTTTATGCAAGAGACTTGGGCATCTGTGGACTCTGTTATTTGTGGAGATCCTGGAAACAATACCCCACGGATACCAAGGGACAAGTGTACTTCAATTATATCTTATAGTTGTTGAAGTAACAGGATAACCAGTAATGACTGTGGCAGGCAGAATTATAAAAATTTTCCTTCAAGATTCCCATTTTCTTGTTATTCAATCAACACTAATCTAGATATTGCCAGAAAGGGACTTTGCAGGTAAATGAAGTGATTAATCAACAGTCAACAATAGGGAAGAGCCTCCTGGATTATCCAGATGGGCCCAGTCTAATCACCTGAGCCTTAACAGCAGAGAAATTTCACAGGTGGAGTCAGAGAGATATAGCAGGAGAGAGAGGCAGAGAAGGGATAGGTGAGAAGGGGAGGACTCGACTGGCCCTAACTGACTTGAAGATGGAAGAACAGAGCTGTAAGTTAAGGAACAGGGGCAGCTTCTAGGAGGTAGAAGTGACCCTTGACTGACAGCCAAAGGCAAATGGGAACTTCAGTCTTAAAGCTGCATGGAACTGAATCCTACCAACCCCTCGAAAAATCCTAGAAGGAGAATCATCTCCAGAACCTCCAGAGAGAAACACAGCCCTGCAGAACACTTAATTTTGGTTTTGTGAAACCCAGCATAGAGAAACCAGTTGAACTTACCAAACTTTTGATGCATAAAACATGAGATAACAAATTTGTGTTATAAGCCACTAAATGTGTGGTAATCTGTTTTGCAGCAATAGAATACAATAGCAGAAATCAGAACTGTCCACTCAGTCATCCCGTAGATTGCAATTATGTTTCAATGATATATTCTTAGAAGTGGAAAAATATGAAATGATTCTTGGTGCTGGAAGAACTTGACACCCTTTTCGTTTTTCTCTAAGGAGAAAAAGACTTTCCTTAGCATAATATATTAAGCTGCTTTATATACATACAAACCCACATATATACATTCAGGAGTACAATCTATATTATACTAAACATAGTAACGGTAACACATGTTTAAAAGAGAGAGAGAAAGAGAGAGAGAGCTATTGACTATACATCAGACAGTAAGCCTAAGCAGCACTTGTTTTTATTCTACGCTAATTAGCAGGTTTTCAAACAATGGGAAATTGTATCCATAATTTGCAGTCTGATACCTGTCTGCCAGGGCACAACTTTTTAAAAAGGCAGGTGCTTTTTAATGCCTCCAAACATCATTGTCTGACAAAAATGCTCCTGCACTGCATTAGAGGATGCGCTTTTTATGTAAATATTAGAGTTGTCAGAGAGTGGGCATCGACTGGTAATTGCTCACTTCTCGTCTGATATTTTCTGTCTTGTTAAGAGACTGAGATTTTAATTTCTGTAAGGCCAAATTGGTCTTGGTGCAAAACTGAATTATCCTACTAATCATAATGTTGCTGCAATGCCTTAATAATCAGTTTTGCCTCTCTAACCTTGAACAACTGAATTCTCATTTCATTAATTTTTTTCCTTCTTATTACTAAAAATATTTATTCTGGTTGTAACGGTAATCTAATTTACCAATTTAAATGATTTGCATCAAAGTTATTTATTCACGTATCTTATCCTGACTCGTAAATTTAAATCCCTTCTGAGGTTAGGTTTTGTGTGTTATCTTTTTATAGCCCCCAGTACACGTTCTTTCACCAAGTTGCCATTGAATGTAAAATAGTTGTTTGATTATGTATCTCAGTAACTCCTGAAAATTTCCATGGATTTTTCCACTAATTAGTTGGGTGGAATCATATCCATGTTATATTTCTCTCTTCAAGTAACCTTGGACATCCATGAAATAGATGAGTTGTATTTTGTTGTATTAAGAAAGTTAATTAAGACAAATAAACATTCTAACATTAAGCATGTGGACTGGGAATTCCTGGTTACTCCTACTCACTCGACCCGTATGTAAAACGTGAGGAAACTCACAATTTCAGAATTCTAGTAATTGGTTTCACTGATGTTCCTAAACTCCACTGAATGTTCCCTTGTAAATTACATAGGAAACTACTACCTATTTCCATCTGAAGCACCCAGTCTCCCGGTACTTGTCCTGTGAGCAGCTACTGTTACTGACTTTCAAAATCCACGGACCATGCTGCTATCATGAGTTGCTTACCTAATTTCCTTCAATTCATAGGCCTTAGAAAACAAACTGGTGATAACTTATTAGGAACTGTGAAGAAGACTTTAACAGGTTTCACCGAAATCTTTTTTCCTTCCCTGCCTGTGGCCTCTCTTCCCTTTTAACGTCACTTTCATCTGTAGTAGGCGTTGTAATTGGTATCCGCATTACAGAACAATTGAAATCACAGGCTGTAAGTCAGGCATGAATTCTAATTCCAGCTCCACCCCTTACTAGCTGTATAATCTTGTACTCTTTGCTCAGTCATGCTAAGATTTCTATTTTGTGCATTTGCTTAAAAAAATGCATTGTTTTTATATCACTTTGATTTCAAATACTATAAAACCTGTAAAGAAAAAAGTTAGAGAAAGGAGAAATCCAGTGGCTGTTCCTAAGCCTGACGTTGCAGGAGCTACAGGCAACTCTCATGTGTTGCTCTGCGCAGCTGGTTGGTGCTCCCGTGGCAAAGGACAAGCTCCTATGGTGGAATCCCATGATGGAGTTCTATGTCATTGAATTTCATTCTGTGCAGTCATGCAACAAAGGATAAATGTCAAAACCCATATCACAATGGATATATTTTTAGTTTTTCTATTATATTTAGTTATCATATGTAATTTTTTAATTGTAGCTGCTTTTGCTGGTAGTGATATGAGGGCTATCTTAGTTTATTCAGGATGCTATAGCAAAATACCTTAGACTGGGTAGTTTCTAAATAACAGAAAATTATTTACCACAGCTCTGCAGGTTGAGAAGTTCAAGATCAAGGCAGGAGCAGATTCAGTGTTCTGGGAAGGGTCCATATTCTGATCTATAGATGGCATTTTCTTGCGGTGGACTCACATGATGGAAGGGGTGAACAAATTTCCTGGGCATCTTTTATACAATCGTTAATGTCATTTATGAGGGCCCCACCCTCAATCTAATTACCTGCCAAAGGCCTCACTTCTTAACACCATCACCTTGGAGGGTAGGGTTTTAACATAGTGATTTTGAAGAAGCACACTCATTTAGATAAGAGCACGTAGCAGTCATTGATTAATTCACTTATTCAACCATGAAACCCTGAGCATGCATAGCCTATTTCATTTCACTTCCTGACATGCTATACTAGGCATGTTTTGTCAAAGGTAAGTCAGCACTTAGGGGAGAAAACAGATTATCGAATCACCATTGTACAATATGTGAAAGCATTTTCTGTTGCAATATGTAAAAAAGGCACATAAAAGTATTCGAGACTCAAAGAGGGAAAAGTATTCCTCCCAAAGAATCAAGGGTTACAACCAAGGAGTTCACAAAAGAAATGTCTCTTACATTAACCTTATCTCTGATACTGATACTTTTAGCATTCAGATATATCTGCTTTTTAAAAAAGAGGTATCCCAATATTTTATACTGAAAATATTTGATGATAGTCTCTTAGTGAAAACTCTAATATGAACTCTATAATAGACACTTTCACATTGAAATTCACAACCACTGGTCCCTGTAACAGGAAGATTATTAAAGTAGCATGTATTGATCAAATTTAAAATGCCGGAAGGACAACTTTATGCCTACACTGTATGGATTTACCCCTAAATAGTAAACCTTGACCAAAAGTTAATCCATTTGTGATAAGCTTATTTGAAAAATAATTTCTAAAAATTTTATTGGAGTAATATTTTTATATCATCCATCTTATGGATAATTTGCTGAAATCTTACAAATTAATTGAACTCTGCAGGCCCTTAGTCCAATATCCAAGTTGAAAAATCCATATTTAGGGTTTTTATTTATTTGTGCAGTATTCCTAAAGTCCATCATGTCTGTTGTTCAAATGTTCTTTGCTTCTGTAACATCTCATTCACACATAGTGTTGTGTTTTCCACCCTCATAACTGTCTACAGGCTGATTTTGTGTAAGCCCCACCTAAATCCTTCAAGCCAAACACTGACAAGAATTTATTATATTATTATAATGTTATTTCTTTGCTCTTCCCTTCCTAGCTAGGGTATTAACTATACTACAAGGGGGTTACTAATATTATCAAAAGCTGCTCCTAATACAACCCTGGTAATTACTTTCATCAGCTAGCATGAAAGCATGTGGTTCACTCTTGATTCATTATTGTTTTAACTTGAATTCAACCTCATTTAATATGAAAACTTAAAAATTGAAAATAACCAGAGTCAATTTCTGATGATCTCTTTAAGATACCAGAACAATTCAATATTAGAGCTTTTTTTTTTTTTTTTTTTTTTGAGTGGAGATTTACTCTTTTTGACCAGGCTGGAGTGCAACCTCTGCCTCCCGAGTTCAAGTGATTCTCCTGCCTCAACTTCCCAGGTAGCTGGGATTACAGGTGCGTACCGCCACACTCGGCTCATTTTGTATTTTTAGTAGAGACGAAGTTTCACCATGTTGGCCAGGTTGGTCTCGAATTCCTGACCTCAAGTTATCCACCTGCCTCACCCTCCCAAAGTGCTGGGATTATAGGCTTGAGACATTGTGCCTGGACTTAGAGTAATTTTTTTTATAATGAGTGTATTAGTCCATTTTCATATTGCTGTAAAGAACTGCCTGAGACTGGGTAATTTATAAAGGAAAGAGGTTTAATTGACTCATAGTTCAGAATGGCTGGCAAGGCCTCAGGAAACTTACAATCACGGTGGAAGGGGAAGAGGAAGCAAGGCACCTTCTTCACAAAGCGACAGGAAGGAGGGAGAAGTGCTGAGTGAACGGGGAAGAGCCCCTTATATATAAAACCATCAGATCTTGTGAGAACTCACTATCATGAGAACAGCATGGGGAAAATGCCCTCATGATTCAATTACCTCTATCTGGCCTCTGCCTTGACATGTGGGGATTATGGAGTTTATGATTCAAGATGAGATTTGGGTGGGGACACAAAGCCTAACTGTATCAGTGTGTAAGCCAAAAGAATTTGTGCATTTGAAAACTTGTTGGAAAAAGTGCCAAATAGCACTGACCAAATTCTCATAAAAAAGTAAGAAGTTATTAAATCACTTGTTAATAATTAAACATAGGATCTATCTTCTAGTTCTCTTTATTTCTGCTTCAGAATCATGTTCTCTGATAAATGGTGTTTCTCTTTCTCTAATAAATACAACTATTCACTGCTCACTTATCAGCTACCAGCTGCCACTCCACAGTAGGGCACCTCAGCAGTCTTCTTTATATGAGGTACCTATGCTGAGTTGATGGTACGAAGAAAGGACACTCAACAGTGGTGGGGCTACTATGATTATCTCCTGAGATAGGAAATTGAACAGAGAGAAAGCCAGTATCTTAAATGAATGGAGTGTATTCCAGACATAAAAACTAAGGAATGAGTGGAGCTTGGCGGGGGAGGGTGGGGGGTTAGGTATGCAGAGAACTACAGAGGCAGTAGACCTTGTGAGCCCAGAGAGTAGGAAATAGGAAGGATTTCTAGTAGGAGACACTGTGGAATATTAAGTACAGTATTCTATCCCACCAAAATACGGTTGACATTTCAAATTTTGTTATTATGTATTCCAGTTCTTTCCTTCTCAAATTTAGAATTTCAATGTATAAGTCATGTAAAGATCCATTTTTAAAATTATTATGAAATATGAACTAAATCTTGCCATACACTTTCTGAATATGCCTCATTACCTCAGGTAATATATAGGAAACTGTGAGTTCAAATACATAATAGGAGGGACAACTTATTACCTTCAAGTATATTTTTTGAAGATAATATGCATTCAATTTTAAAAGTCTTTTAAGTTTATTCAGATAAGAAAATTACAAGCTATATTTTGAGAAATCCAATATTGTGAAAAGTGGCTTTAAATATTCTGTATTTAGGGAATAAATTTATTTTTGATAAAATGTTATGAGACACTCAAGTGTGCATATTACCAAATTTTAGCTGATTTTACAGCACTAATACATTGTCACAGACTGGTTTACTCTTTGTAGAGTCTTCATCAGAATGAAAGCTTTTCTTTCTCTTTCTGGAATTAAGTTTGAAATTGTGTAAATGTGTCATTTTTTTCTTTGCCTTAACGTATCTGCATATTTACTCATAAAATTGTACTAGCAGGCATACTGCCATAGATCATACACCTCATCTATAATTAAATATGCAAGTGCCAAGATCAATCATTACATTTCCATCATCACATGAGAGTCAAGTATGCATGAATAACTGAATAGATAACAGGTAAAATAATGATATTATCTTTTATATAATTTTTTAAATTAATTAATTTTGCGCATTTCTTCTATTTCTGTGAAGATTCCAAAAGTATATAATTCTTATATAAATTGTGCTTTATTCCTTTTTGTATTTTCCTATTTTGAAAAGGAATTTTAAAAATCATTATGCATTACTTGTGATTCAGTTTGTAACTGTATTTGCTCTACTTTCATTCAGTCTTCTAAGTGGGAGTTTTAACTTTCAATAACTGAAAGTTTAAAAGTACTTAAAGTGGCACTATGACTTTTTAGAAATGTGTTATTTCCAAAAACTTAAATGAGCTAGAATTTTTGGAAACTGTAAAATAATACAAGTTAGATAACTATGTGGATAGGAGTGTATCATTTATAATTTGGCATTTATAATATGTAATTTTAGATTGTTTTAACCTTCAAAACAACATTTGCTCTCACTGATTCACAGTAAAAGTAGTTGTAGAATTACAGAAAACAATAACAAATTCATTAATTGGCCTTTTATTTTGAGACCAAAGTAAAATGGTCTAAAACATTGCAATAAATAAAAACATAATCATCAAAAGATCAAGAATATAGATGTTAGAAAACTCCTAGAAATGAGATATTCCAATAAAATTTTGACTGTGCAGGAGGAGTAGAAAATATTGAATAGAATAAATTACAGATTAATGTGCTTTCAGATGTGAGTATGAACAAGAAGGAGCTATATTTTCTCCTGAACTCCCGAAGGCTTAAAACTCAGCAATGTAAGGAATGTTGGATAGCAGAAAAGCCATGACTGAGGATTGGGAATCAGAATTATTTAAATGTCTAATTATAAGAAGAATGATTTTCCATGCCCTGACAGCTTTATGGCATCTTTCTGCCAGACAAGAGATCAGAAGTTTCCAGAAAGGATTAATTTAATGACAATGGCAAAATTATCATGTTATTCACATTGGGCATAAACTGTACTCCAGTCTCTGCATAATTTCCTTAAATACAAAACCCACAAGTTAATACAACTCTTCTCTCTGACAATTAACATTCATAAGAAGACTGGTGAAAATTAAAATTATTATGTAAGAAATTAATTTCAAAATGCAGTAAAAGAGAAGGAAGATAAAGGCAATGAAATTTCTTAGAAAGTGAGTTAAATAGAGAGAAAATATAAAGAGTGAAGTTAGGAGTTTCTTTATCTGACAAACAGAAATTCCAGAAATTCCATTGGCTATCCCAATTTCAGGCCTTCGTACTTTCATTGAACCATACCACTGACCTTCCTGGATCTCCAACTTCCAGATGGCATATTGTGGAATTCCTCAGTCCCCATAATCATGTAAGCTGATTCCTGATAATAAATTTCTCTCTCTCACTCTCTTTCCTTGTTTCTTCATATGTACAGACCTAGCATACACACACACACGTAAATGTGTGTGTGTATACGTGTGTGTGTGTGTATATATGTGTGCGTGTATATATATACACAGATCTAGACTATATATATGCATATATGCACTATATATGTCTATATTTAGGTATATATTTAGCATATATATCTATGTGTATATGTAGATATATATAGCATGATCTAAAACATTGCAATAAATAAAAACATAATAATCATGAGATCAAGAAAAGAGGTGTTAGAAAACTACTGGAAATGAGGCCTTCCAATAAAATTTTGATTGTGCAGGGATCAAAACAGCAAATAGATAAACATGCTAGATATGATATATATATATATATATAAAACTAGATAAATATATATTTGAGATATATATATATCTCTAGCTATACATGTGTTTGTTTTAATGTTTAAAATAGTTTTAATTAATGATAACAATTCCATGAAAAAAAGAGGATAAAGAATGGGATGACAAAAAGTATTTGGTCTTAATAAGGCAATGCAAGATAGATTCTTTATCAAAGACCATTTAATTTTTAAAGATCAACAAACCAAAACCATAAAGTGGAATACAGAAAAATAGCTTTTTATAAGTATGATTTAATTAAAGCTGTTTACAGCTATTCTCTCCCACAGTAGTGAAGCAAGAATTTAAAAAAACATAAGAGATGAGAAACACAGGCACACGCAATACACAGAGTTAACGTAGCTGGCATGCAAAGTCTGTGCAACTTGAAGTTTCACTGCAACAGGAATGAGACCAGACGTGGGTGGCCTTTGTTTTTCCTATTAGGAACAAAGGGGAAGAAAAAAAGACTGCAAAGGAAACAAACACAAATTCCTGTAATTGCCCATTGCCCGGGGTGACAGCACTATACAAAACAGTTCTAAGTTAATTCTCAGAGATGACCAGAGATTGTTCAGTGTTTACACAAAAGTGCATAGTACTTTTGTGTTTTTTTACAAAATAAAATAAATATCATTTGCCATCATAAACCTTTTCGGTTTTTTTAGAGAAGAATAATTTTTGCAGCAGGACACAAAAATTAAAAAATGTATAAGATGAAAAAGATATAGTAAGATAAGATTAATATGTTATTGAAGATATTGATGGCTGTTATATATGGATGTTAAGATAATAATTCAGATTATTTTTCAAGCTAACCTGAGGGAAAAAATCTGTTTACAATTTAAATATTAGTGTTATGTAAAAAGTATTATTAACAAATCCACTATCACGAATATCAATTTCCTATGTGGTCTTCTATATAGAGAGACAATAAAATAGTAAGTACATGCAAAAAAAAAATACATGTGCAAAAACATGTCCAAAGTCCTTTAGAATCTGGACTTCATATCAGATATTTGTTTTCCTTCCCTAACCCATCTTCTGATACTGTTTTGTGTTTTATCACCCTACCAACACTGAACACTATTCCTTAAAACTCTGCGTAAAGCCAGTGAGAAATTATTTTATTGTACATTCAAGATATATAATATATACATTCTAGATATATATATATATATGCTAGAAATATATGCTATATTTATATTTATGCTAGGGATGTGTGTGTGTGTGTATGGAGAGAGAATGAGAAAATGAGTCATGCACTGTAAAACAATGTTTCAATCAAGGACAGACTGCATATATGATGGTGGTCCCATAAGATTATATGAAACTTAAAAATTCCTACTGCTTAGTGACATTGTAGCCATTATAATATCATAGCTCAATGTATTAGTCACATGTTGGTGGTGAGGCTGGCGTAAACAAACCTACTGTGCTGCCAGTCATCTAAAAGCATAGCATGTACAGTTATGTACAGTGCATAATACTTGATAATAAAAGACTATGCTATTGGTTTATGTATTTACTGTACTGTATTTTTATCTTTACTTTAGAGTACATAGCTACTTCAAAAAAGCCTCAGGCACTTTCTTCAAAACGCATTCCAGAAGGCGTTATTATCATAGGAGATGATAGCTACATGTGTGTTATTGTCTCTGAAGATCTTCTAGTGGGACAAGATGTGGAGGTGGAAGACGGTAATATTGATGATCCTGACGCTGTGTGGGCCTAGACTACTGTGTGTGTTTTTAGCAAAAAAGTAAAATATATGTATATATTTTTAAAATAGTAAAGAACTCATAGAATAAGAATGTAAAGAAAGAAGATATTTTTGTACAGCTGTACAATGTTTTTGTGTCTGAACTGTTGTTACAAAAGAGTCACAAAATTTAAAAAATTAAAAAATGTATTAGATCAAAAAGACATAGTAAGATAAGGTTAATATATTATTAAAGAAAAACCATTAATAAATTTAGTATAGCCTGAGTGTACAGCGTTTTTAAAGTCTACAGTAGTTATATAGTAATGTCCTAGGCCTCCACATTCACTCATTGCTCACTGGCACATCCAGAGAAACTTCCAGTCCTGCAAGTTCCATTCATGGTAAGGGTCCTAAATAGGTGCACCATTTTGAAAATTTTTATACCGTATTTTTACTGTATATTTTCTATGTTTAGACACACAGATACTTAGCATTGTGTTACATTTGCCTATAATATTCACTACAGTGATGTGCTGTACAAGATTGCAGCGTAGAAGCAATAGGCTATACCCTGTAGACGAGGAGTGCAGGCTATACTACCTAGGTTTGTGTTCGCAAAACAGTGAAATTCTTTATGACCCACTTCTCAGAGCGTATGCCCATCATTAAGTGACACATGACTGTATCTACTCCATTAAGAACAAAATGCACCCCTTACATAATGAAAGATGTCTAATGTAACTTACCTGTGACCACATAGCTGGTCTATCACCATGGCGAATATCAGTATACCGGGGACTCAGTGTTGGTTTTTGCTGCTTCTGGCAAATTGCGAACACAAGGACAGCCTTGGTGAGTGGAAGTCCATTTGACCGGGTCCATGCATAACAAAGATCCTTGCCATCATAATCACTTTGTGAGTCCAACAGGCAATGACAAAAGTGTCTAGTGAAAGAGTTTGACTGCTATGCACAAAATGGATCATTCTATCAATTTCATTTAAGAAATTCCCCTTGGGTGAGGTTATTCTTTTGTGAATATTCACACGAGACAAAAATATCTTTATTTTTTCCCCTTTCAGAAAGGTTATCCTCATACTTCTTCATAAATTTTCTTACCGCCAATTTCCCAATTATGTTTCTTCCAAGTCCCTGGCCATCCACCCAAATTATTGGCCATAGCTTATGAATCAGTGTCTAATTGCATGTCTGGCCATTTCTATTTCCAGGCAAAGTGAACAACCAGGTGCAATGTTTGAGGTTCTGATTATTGAAAGGATTTTTATTTACCACTGTCCTTCAGAAATATCCCAGAGAGGGCTTTTGTGCTGCAGCTGTCTACTTTGTGGTGCCTGCATGTCATGCGGAATCATCTGTTCAGCCAGCCCCAGTCTTCTCTGCTTCTGTTGACTAATTGATTTCCCCCGAAGTCTTCAGAAGAAACCAGCCCTGCAACATTTTGATTTTATTCTGATAAGACGGACCTTGGATTTCTAACCTCTACGAATATAAGAATACATTGTGTGTGAACTCCTGAGAAACTCCCCAAGAGGCCGTGGGTACAGGCTAAGAGGGAGGGCAATATAGGAGGAATGAAGACCATGGGCATTTGGACCACATGATGTAACTTACTTGTACTTCCAGGGCCTGCTTGAGCCCACGTCATGTATGTACCACTTTTGTTTGATGATGGTGTGCTTCTGTGCATGTTTAGCTAAGTAGGTTGTCAGATAATACACAGTTCACAATGGGTAGTAACTTGATGACCCATGGTTAAGTACTCAGGCTCTATTAAGGCCAAAGAGGAGACCAAAAGCAGCTTCTCAAAAGTATAGTAATCTGAAGAAGACAGCAGGGTATTAATCCAGAATCCTAGGGATCTTCACTTCTACTCACATATGGAAGCTACCAAAGGCCCCGAGTAGCACCTCAATATGCCACTGATGCTTCAAGTGCTGTTGGATCTGCTGGGGCATATAGCCCAAACAGCAGAGCAGTTTGCACAGGAGTCTGGACCTGTGGCAGAGCCTTTTCACATTCTGTCCCTGACTCAAAACCAGTAGCTTTTTGGGTCACTTGGTAAATGGGCCAGAGAAGCATAGCTAAATGGGAATTATGTTACTTCCAAAATCCAAAGAGGCCTTCCAGGCATTGTTCCTCTTTTTTGGTTGTAGCAAGGGCCAGATGCAATAACTTATCTTTCACCTTAGAAGAGATATCACAACATGCCCCACATCACTGGGCCCATAGAAATTTAATTAGGTAGACTACTCCTAAATTTTACTCACATATATTTCTTAGTTTTTGGTATACAATTGTCCTAGAGTAGTCGCTACTTTTTATTCACTGTATCCAATCAGCATAATGTCATCAGTGTAATATACCGGTGTGAGTTCTTGTGGAAGGAAAGGCAATAAAAATCCTTGCAAACTAAGTGACAACGTAAGGCTGGAGAATCGATACAGCCCTGAGGTGGAACAGTGAAGGTATATTGCTGCCCTTGCCAGCTGAAAGCAAGCTGCCTCTGGTGGGCATTACTGACAGTGATAGAGAAAAAGGAATTTGCCGGATTAATAACTGTATACCAGCTACCACAGGATTTGCTCAAGAAATGAAACTACATCTGGCACAGTGACTGCAACTGTAGCCACCTTCTGCATACACTCACAAAAATCCACCGTCATTTCCAAAGATCTCTCTGTCTTCTGGGGAGGCTAAATAAGCAAACTGAATGGGGATACAGTGGGAATCACCACTCCCGCATCCTTCAAACTTCTCACGGTAGCGCTAATCTCTGTAATCCCTCCAGAATGTATTACTGCTTTCGATTTACTATTTCCCTAGCGAGAGGCAGTTCTAGTGGCTTTCACTTCATTTTCACCATAACACCCTCACTCCACCAGTCAGGGAACCAACGTAAGAATTTTGCAAGCTGCTGTATATATCTATTCTGATTATGCATTATAGAACTGGAGAAACAACCATCAGATGGTTTCAGGAACCCACTGGACACCCGTGCGATTGACCTGAGCTAAGACTCCATTGATAACATGACATTCATAAGCCCCTGTCTTGACTAATGGGCCACAAATGGCTCCTAGAATCTCCTAAAATCAATGTCAATTTAGAGTCAATATCCAGTAGTCCTTCAAAGGCTTGATTCTTCCTTTTCTCCAGTGCATAGCTACCCTGATAAAAAGCCATAGGTCTTTTGGGAAAAGCTAGGAGAAAGATTAACAGTAAACATTTTTGGTAGTGTACTCTGGTTCTTTCTCAAGGTGACCCAACTTTCCCTCGTTTAAGGAGTTCTGCTGTGGTGGCAACTGCCAGTGCTAGTGCTGTGGCCACAAACTGAAGAATGCTAACAAATTCTAGGAACTGCAATAGGGAAGCCACAGATCTCCCCCTGAAGTCTTCAGAAGAAGCCAGCCCTGCAATGCTTTGATTTTATTCCCATAAGACTGAGTTTTTATTTCTGACCTCTAGAAATAAAAGAGAATACATTTTTGGGTGAAGCCACCTATTTTATAGTAATCCGTTTTTATGGCAATAGAATAATAATATAGAGCATAAGGAAACTTTTACAAGTGGTGGAAATTATCTATATCATTATTGTGGTGGCGGAAATATGACTCTATAGGCATATCAAACCTCATTGAACTATTGACTTATATGTAAATCATATAAAGTAACTTTAAAAATAATGTTTTAAGTTCATTCCATTCCTATTCTTTCACCTAACTTTACTGCTCACACCCTAAATTTCCCATCTTTATTTCCTCTTACTAATATTTTCGCATTCTCCCAAATGCAAATGAATCCACAAAGTTTGCCAAGATGACCACAGTTTCTCTCATGCTTTAGTAGAACTCAAATTGTACCTCTCACATACTTCCTACCTTTTCTGACTGCAGTATAGAGACTTGTAATATTTCATCTTCCCTAGTAGACTGCAGGCTTCTTCAGACCTACCATCATGAAGTTTTGCATTCTGAAAACAATCCAGCATAGATCTTTCCAAATAATCTATATTCCATAAAACTGTGCTTATAAAATACATTAATTCATTGATGTCTTTATTTAATTAGCAAACATGCCTGAGTCACTACTATATACCTGGTTCTGTACTGGATACTAGGCATTAACCTGTCTTTTCTGGTTACCACAAAGTTCTTCTTTTTCTTCCTCTCTCCTCTACCGATAGAGATTCAGCACATTTACTGTGCTAAGAGTTCCTATTTGTCCATAAAACAGAGCAAGATAAACACAGTACCGACATCTCCTAAGGTGATTGAATAGCACTCCAACAGCCTTGTGTATCTGGGCTCCATTTGCTCTCTCAGGTAGAGAGATCCATATAGTTTGGATGACCTGTGATGTCAGTGTGTTACTGCCTACAGGCTTGATTCCTGCTTTGTTAAACAGCGTGAGGAGCCAGCTATTCCATTTCTTCCTCTCAACTGTAAAGGCTCTACTTTATACTGCCAATTATGTAATAGATTCTGCGGTGGTGGCGACTGCTGATATGTATTTTACCATGTATATCCAGGCTTTGTGTCATGCAATCACGTTAGATAACAATCTAGCAGTTCTGCAAAAGATAGGCAAATAATCTGGTCTGGATGAAAAGACTTTATATTTTATGTTAAATTTTAAACTATGGGCTAGGTAAGTTACTAGGGGAAACAAGATGCTCTCAGTGTACACTAATAGGATTGCATTTGGATGCTGTTATGTACGATTTTCACCTCACAGAATTCCTATGAACCAATTTTATTTTTACATAGTTTTGAACTAAACCATTTTGTTCACTGGTCTCATGAAAGTTTGATATCTGATTTATCTACTATTTCTCTTATGTTTACAGAAGTGGTACTAAAAAATGGAAAGCAGTGTTTCACGTTTTCATTCTCTTACAGAGAAACCCCTAAAATGTCACCCATATGAAGCGGTAAATGGTACTAATTTCTCTTCTTGCAGATTAAGAGAGATGTAGCTTTTTAAAAAACAAACATTTCATCAATCCCTGAAGGATTTTAGCTGCGCCCCTTTGACAAAGATTGGCTTTTATCTTTTTAGCTTTCTATCAACGTTTCCAAAGTTTCTTAATTCTGGAAAAATACTAGTCATTCACATGGTGATGCTGTTTTATTAAAATTATGTTTCAAATTAACATCTGTCTTATCACTTCAGGCTTTTACCCACAACATTTTCTTAAGATATTTTTCAAAAATAATACCAATTTAAGAGATTTTGCAATGAATACCTGTGCACTATTAACTTTACTAAGCTTGTTATTTTGTTTATTTCTGTTTTTTCATACCTATCAATTCCTTTGCATATCTGTGAATCCACCTGATTTTGAACACATTTCAAGTACACTGTAGACACTAATGTATTTTTATCTAATTACTTTAGAACACAGCATTACTAGATTTCAATATTTAGATATAACATTTACATACAAGGAAACGCACGAATTTTACGTGTACATTTGCACCTCTCTCAGTCCCTTTTTCCACCAACTCTGATATTTTTCTACCTTTTTTTTCTTTATTTTAGAGATAGGGTCTTGCTCTGTTGCCCAGGCTGGAGTGTAGTGGTGTGATCATAGCTCACTGCAGCTGCAAACTCCTGGGCTTAAGCAATCCTCCCACTTCAGCCTCCTGAGTGGCTGCAATTACATGTACCTGCCACCATACCCAGCTAATTTTAAAATATGGTTTTGGAGATGGGGGTCTCACCATGTTGCCCAGGCTAGTCTTTAACTCTGGTCCTTTAATAATCCTCCTGCCTCAGCCTCCCAAATTCTGGGATTATAGGCATGCGCCACCATGCCTGGCCAATGTAAATGGATGCTCAGAAAACCTATTTTCACTCAGCCCATTTGGAGTAGTTGAACATTTTGCTCATTATCATAACTTTTTTTACTCTATATTTAGTTGCTACTTATCTATATTTTGGGGCCAAGAAATTAAGTGAAATTTGATACCAAAACTGCAAAAATGAATGATCTAGAATGGTGGAACAAAGACCTTTGAAATCTGCTTTTTCATAAAAACAATAATAATCCTATCAAAAAATGTCTAAATTAATGTTTTTAGAACACTGAGAATTGCTATATGTTTGAAACCATCTGAAAGTTATGTATTTAAAGAAACAAACAAAGACAGCTGAATTTCAGTAAAAAGAGTGAGTGTTTTATATTTTAACTTTCCCTAATCCCATTCTGCTCTCCCCAGCTCATCAGTGGCTTTGAAAACCAATACCCTCACAACTATGGTAGCTGTGAAACCAACATTATAGTAACTACTGGAGGATGAATAAAAGATCTGAAGCTCTACAGTCCCCCCCAAGGAATTGTCACTATTTGACCTGACTGGTAGATTACTGAAAAGTTCTGTTATTTGAGCTGACTCCAGGAGCTCATTCTGTGGAAACAGCCCTATCCTCATGGAATTTGGGGCAAACAACCAGGGCCAATTGTTAACATTGATGCTGCCTGAGATGGCACTACCAGTTGATGCTAATATACTCCAACATGCACATGGAGTTCCTAGGCAAACACTGGGAGATATATTGACTAATGGCATTTCATAAAATCTCTGTTTAATTATTAGCCAAATAACAAAATTAACCAAGCAGAGATTCTGGTGGCCTCAAATGACATGGGATACGGACTTCACAGAAATAATGCAGAAAAGTCACTAAAGAAATAAACAGAATTGACAACACAAGAAGCAGCAAAGCCCAACATATCTTGGGTGGCAGTGGTGTTTGATTTTCCAAGTTGATACATTATTTAAAAAATTAAAAATCAAAATTTTGTGTTTTGCTGTGTTTGTAAGTTAAGATGCTAATTGTAATTCCTATAGCAGACATTAATAATATGATGCTAAAATATTCAATACAAAAAGAACTAAAATTGTATACTAGAAAATATCTTTTCAACACAAAAGAGGCAATAATAAAAAAAAGAAGAGCAAAATACTTAAGACATATACAGTAAATAGCAAATAGCAGACTTAAATCTTACCTTACCAGTAACTCAGTAATTGCATTCTGTAAATGGACTGACCACTCCAATTCATTTTTTTTTTCTTTTTTGAGACAGAGTCTTGCTATTGCTGCCCAGGCATGGTCTCAGCTCACTGTAACCTCCACCTCCCAGGTTCAAGAGATTCTCTTGCCTCAGCCTCCCAAGTAGCTGGGGTTACAGGCATGTGCCACCTTACCCAGCTAATTTTTGTATGTTTAGTAGAGATGGGGTTTCACCATGTTGGTTAGGCTGGTCTCGAATGCCAGACCTCAGGTGATCCACCTGCCTCGGCCTCCCAAAGTGCTGGAATTATAGGCGTGAGCCACTGTACTTGGCCTCCAATTCTAAGGTATAGATGACCAAGTCAACTTAAAAAGCAGTCCAATATATTACTATTATTACAAAAGATAGAGTTGAAATTCAGTGACACAATCAATTGAATGAAAGAGACGTAAAAAGATATACTATGTAAACAGTACTCAAAATAGAGCTGGAGTGGCTATACCATAACCATGCAAAGTAGACTTAAAAATGTCTTCTAGACACAAAAAGGATATTTTGAAGTAAAAAAGGGTCAATACATCCTGAAGGTGTAAATATTATAAACACATATGTACAAAATAATGCTCCTCGAAAATGTGAAATAAAAGTGATCCAGTTGAATGTAGAAATAGATACTTCAATAATTGTTGGACAGAAGTCTTTTATATAGATAGAGAAAAGTCTCTTCCAGCTTCTGTTGATCTCTAAGGGCCTTTAATTTAAAATGCTCATTTTACCAAGGATTCATGTTTTAAGGTGAAGTTTTCTGGGCTCCTTCAAAGTGCAAGTTTACACCTTGAAAAAAATGACAAAACATCATTGAAAAAATTAACGAACGCCGAAATAAGAAGCAAAACAGTCCCAGTTCATGGGTTAGGTAACTTAATATTTTAAAGAAAGCAATATTCCTCATATTAGTATAGAAATTCAGTGTATTCCCTTTCAAAATCCTGTGAAAAGTTGTTGCATAAACTAGCAACCTGATCCTAAAAATAATACAAAAATACAAGGGAATCTGAATAATTACAACAATCTTGAAAAAGAAAAATGTTGAAGAACTCACACTTCCCGATTTTAACAAAAATGCTATCATGACTTTAAAATCAAGCAAAAATAAAACAAGTGTTTTTTAGAACCTAAATTTCTTGCTCTTTTTTATTCCTAATC
This sequence comes from Macaca nemestrina, assembly GCF_043159975.1. Taxonomy (NCBI): domain Eukaryota; kingdom Metazoa; phylum Chordata; class Mammalia; order Primates; family Cercopithecidae; genus Macaca; species Macaca nemestrina. The sequence goes on from NC_092126.1 coordinate 193,490,735, forward strand.
CATCACATTTCCTATACTAATACAAATAGTATATAACTATAAGTTTTTCCAGACATACATGAATGTACATTTTTAGAATTGCATATGAATATTTAGAAAAAATGTTTAGTTTACCTAAAGTGTGACTGAAAAAAGATCTGCCCACTTATCTCACACTCTTTCTTCTATGTTGACTAACCACAATCACTAAATATTCCCAATTACATTTAATATCAACCCTGGAAGACAGATAAATGTGATTCAATGCCATATAACTCTTTAAAATATTCCCCTGAATACTTAAAGGTAATAATGTCTTACAATCACATGCAATTTTAGCATTTGCAAATACCATTATGTCAGTTGACATAAAATGTACTTATTAATAAAATGATGACATGTTAACATATATTAAGCCAATACCTAATCATTATCTGTCTTATAGACAGTAATCTTCTCGGCTTTTTTCAAGAATAAACTTTGTTGTCCGTATAATTATTTGAAGTTTATAAGCAAGGAACTGCAAAGACTGGCATTTCTGTATTAATTAAGTCTAACATTAATGAAGACTGACAGACAATTAGAATTCTGGAGCTCCCAGAGCTATTGATATTGTCTAGCCAATGCTCTCATTTTCAGTGACTAAGGTCACTCAGACATTTTCAGTCCAATATTCTGTTCTTTGCATAATGAACACACACACACACACACACACACACACACTCTCTCTCTCTCTCTCTCTCTCTCTCTTAATGATTAACAAGGCAAGCATCATGCATAAATGAAGCAGTCTTTTTCACAAAGGTTCCACTGATATCCCTCACTCTCTCTCTCTCTCGCAACTTCAGTTTTATATGATTTACTCTTCTCTTTTTTTGACAGCGATTTTAAATTTTAAGTTCCATTAATGCTGAAAGGCATTATACATTATTTAAGAAAGATGAGTGTTGAATGTATTCTGCAGATACTAGGCCTTTGAAAATTCTGCTTAGTGGTTAATTCTAGGCAATATTTTTTTGGATACAACTGTATTTCCTAACCTTTCCCACCATATACAGTCAACAATATATTGTTTTGGTTTTGTTGCCATTAATTATTATTTGATAATTCATACTGAATCAAGCTTTTATATCTTATAAGGTTTTAAACCTTTCAATGAAATTAGACATTGTGACTAACAGACTAACTTGGGAGCATTTCCCACCTTCCAGTAAAATTAATCATTGCTTCTAGGAGCAAATCAAAATTTTTCTGAATTCAGTTTGACCATGAAGATTTTACAACTCACTAAAACTAATGTGCTAATGGCAAAGAATCTGTCTGCCAGCCACTACTGTAAACTTGCATTTGTCATCTTTTGAACCATGAATATAAACATACTAATAAAATAATATGACTAAGAAACTAACATGTTTTGTCAGTGTTTCTCACGTCAGTGTTAGTTTAGCAGATTCTGTGTCATTTTTACCTGGGGGTAGCTAAATTAGGAATATGTATATGTCTTTTGAAGTTAAAGATAAAAGGTTATCATTTCTTCTAAAAGTACAAAGGAGAGGTTCATTTATAAGATACCAGTTGATATGGTTTGGCTGTGTTCCCAGCCTCATCTTGAATTGTAGTTCCCACAATCCCCACATGTTGTAGTAAGGACCTGGTGGGAAGTAATTGAACTGTGGGGGTGGGTTTTTTCCACGCTATTCATGTGATAGTTAGTAAGTCTCACGAGAGCTGATGGTTTTACAAAGGGCAGTTTTCCTGCATGCACTCTTGCCTGCTACTATGTAAGTAAGACGTGCCTTTGCCCTGCTTTGCCTTCCACCACGATTGTGAGCCCTCCCTAGCCACGTGGAACTGTGAGTCAATAACACCTCTTTCCTTTATAAACAACCCAGTCTTGGGTATGTCTTTATCAGCAGCGCAAGAACAGACTAATACAGCAGTAGAGCTGAGAACGACATAGGGCCTCAAGGCATTTTGTTGGGGGAACAAAACAGATAGACAAACATACTCAATAACTGGTACATTATTTTTTCTCGCATTCTTTTTAAACTCTCTCACCTGCTAAGTATTATACTTTTTTTTTCTGAACTAACTATCAATATTTAATTTTTATTCGGTCATGTAATACAATCTGACCCTAGAGTGGAAGGGTAGGGGAGTTGGATAGAAGACATAAGATATACAGGTTCTCCAGAGAAACAGAATCATATGGAGACAGAGAGAAAGAGAGAAAGAGAGATTGATTATACAGATTGACTGACATGATTATGGAGGGTGAGAAGTCTCAATATTCTCCAGTCAACAAGCTGGAGACTGGGGAGAATGGTTGTATAGTTTCAGGCTGAGTCTGAAAGCTGACAGTTAGGAAAGCTAGTAGTGTACGTGCCAGTCTGAAAGCTGGCAGGATTGAGACCCAAGAAGACCCAATATTTCAGTTCAAGTGCAAAGGCTAGAAAAGACCAATGTCCTAGCTTAGACAGTCAGTCAGGAGGTCTTTCTTCCTTAGCCTTTTTGTTCTATGCAGGTCTACAAATGATTGGAACAGTTCCATCCACATTAGGGAGGATAATATCCTTTACTCAGTCTAACAGTTCAAACATTAATCTCATTCAGAAACTCTCACAGACACACCCCAAATAATGTTTAGCCAAATGTCCAGGCATCCCATGACCTAGTCAAATTGACACATAAAATTAATCGTTACATACAGGAAATAGGAGTTAATAATTAAAACCTTCAACCACAACATTTTTTATGTGAAATAGGCAAACACATTTTACTTTTACTCAGTGAAAGGCCATCTTTATGCATCTATGCCTACATGTTTCACAAAGACCTCACACCACACTACTGTAGCTGTTACATATATACATATGACTGTATTATGTATTAATTTGTGAATCCCTTAAAAGCAGAGCTGGTATTATTCCTGAGTAGCCAGCACAGAGTCTTGATTCATGTTGCACATTCAATAAGTGTTTCTTGAGTGTGTTTGTGGATGAACAATACCATCTGCAATTTAATTTAATAATTCTCATTAAATATTATTTTAGAGGTGTTGCAGCACTTTTACATGGTTTATCTCACTTGAGAATTATGATCTTTAAGGAAACCAAAATATTTCACTCCAAAATATACTTTTTCTGACATATTTCAAGATGACTATTCAGAAAGGATGGAAATGTAAGAGTAGCTGGAAAGCTGTCTTTTGTGGGGGAGATTTTCCTCGGTAGAGAAAAATGTGCATTGATGCAGCCAGGCTTTCTCTGAGGCTGTCTCTTGTCCTGATCTAGGAAAGATTAACTGAGAGTCTGATAGCTCTAATGGCTGAAGGAAATATTTACCATCTATTCTCTCCAAGGACTGCTATCTGTAAGGTTTCATCTACATAACAAGACCTCCTTTTCTAGCCAGGTCTCCTGTGCTCTCTCTCTCATAACTTGTTTCACCACTATAACTTTTTTTGACAAACTTTAAGCCCCCATTTTTTCTGTAACCTCAAAATGGTATAAATGTACCAACCATCTTGGCTTTTCTTGAGATCTTTATAAGACTCCTACGCACATTAATAAATTTGCATGCTATTTTAGCTATGAATCTGTCTTTTGTCAGTTGATTTTCAGCTACAACCCCAATTCCATAAATGAAAAAGTAAAGCTCAGAGATAGTATTGACATATAGCCAGAAATGATCAGATAAAGCACCTGAAATCAGAGCTTCTGGACCCAAATCTGTATAGCCCAGCAAGTGCAAGGAAATTATTATAAAATGGTGGAAGTAAAAAATAGTATGAACTCAACACCTTTTAGAGGCCAATATAATGTAGATACTTTTAATTACTAAAAAAGTGAGAAATTTTCTTTATATTGAATATATGTTACCTTGTTTAGCAGTTTTAGTAATCCTATGAGATAAAGATTATTATCACTGCTTTAGTGGTGAGGAAACTGAAGTGTTCAGAAGCTCTGTAACTGACATAGTACTGTATAGTTAGTAGCCATTAGAGCCAGAATTTCCACCAAAAGTCTAAACAATTCTTAAGGCCTGTGCTATTAACCACTATATAACATAATATATATCATTATCATTTTTTGAAATTTAATGTATTTTTTTGAAATATAATATCATTATCATTTTTTTCAACACCCCATAAGGTATCTGCAATTACATTTTATGGCTAAAGAAATGGAATCTTAGAAAGTTTAACTTACTTGTTCAGGCTGCACAGATAATTAACAGAGTACAGATTTTAAATCAAGTCCAAAATCAGCTCTACTTTTCCACGGACCCTGGTCTTCACTTTATTTTAGCCCCTTATTCTATAAGACATGCATATTAACTGTGTTAGTAAATAGACACTTTAACAAATAGAAGTACAGAAACACAGTTATTGAATTATCTGGATTTACTTCTAATTTGAAGGTATTAAAGAAGTAAAAAATGTTCTGCAGATTGCATATATCAACCCAACAAAAGATGTGATACATCCAACTTCTTTCAACCTGAAAGATATAAAAGTAACACTTAAGGTAATTATACAAGGAAGTTCCAGTATGGTAAATCAAGAAAGGGATCTGTACAACAACATATAGAGACGTCATCTACCATTTTCAGCAAATGTTCCCACCAATTCCTCAAGGAAGATATTATTATAATCACATTGACCTGTTACTTGTATCTATTATTAGAGAAATAGGCAGATTAATATAGTTCCATGAAAGTGACATATATCAAAGAGGCCCTCAAATGCCAACGGAACTGTGAAACCCAGTAAGGAGGCAGACATATCCAGTTTATCGGTATAGGGTGATTTATTAGGAGAATCTATAGACAGAGCCTCAAGACAGGTAGATCTCCACACTGCAACCCCAGAGACCCAGGGCTTATCTCTTAGGGAAAAGTATACGTGATGTGGAACAAATGTGTAGGTGGCTATGAGAATCACAGGCTATGATTTCTGCAACAGCATCAAAGGTTGTTTGCAGAAAAAACAGTAAGTTTTTCAACGTAAAGAATAGTACATTAAGTAGACATTGTGGAGACACTCCTGGACTTGAGGCTACTCACTGGATTAGCAATTAAAATAAAGTCACTCATCCTCACACTTTCCTTGTCTAATCAAGCTCTTACATTGTCGTGTGTCCACTTCTTCCACGATGGTCCTTCAGCCTTTAGAGGGGGCTGTCTGGTGCCAGGCATTGTACAAATGTAGTTTTCAGTTGTAAGAAAAGACCACAAAAGCAATATAAACAACAAGTGAGACCTATGACAAGAACAATACTAAGAACTAATAGCACATTTTGCCACTGTGGACCCCCAGAACTAACCCAAGAAGAAAACCATTGAGAGAAGGAAAAAATAGGGTCAGATATCATGATTACTTGTCTATGCATGTCTTGTAGGGTTGAATAATTACGTCACCTCCTGTCACACCAACTAATGCACAGTTCCGCTGTTAAAGAGCTGCAATGAGTGTTTGTAAATGTTGTCAGTCACTTCCTCTCTGGCATAGGTGATACGCACCAAGGCAGACCAGAGATGTTAGAAAAAAGCAACAAACTTCAAACTCAGCAGGCATCCTTTTGTCACCTCTTGGCACAATGTTGAACCCACTGTAGGAAGAGATTCATTTCTCCATTTGTAGGGCAGAGCATTGACAGAAACCAAAGACTATGTATAGGACACAAATGTACTTGTAAGAGAATTATTTCCCAAAAGTCCATCAAGCAGAATGATTGTTGTACGTTTATCTCTATCAGTTTGGACATAGGCAGTTCAAGGATTGTGAGCTAAGGGGCATATACCAAACATGTTGTCCAAAGGGCAAGGGTGCCAATATTATGTTTAAGATTGCAGAGGCAGTAAAGGACTATGTCAAATAGCCAACCAGAGTACCTTATAAAAGGGTCAATTTTCCAGTGTATTTGTATGTTGAATGTCCTGGTCCAGACTCCAACAGGATCAACACAGACCATTAGAGCTGGCTGGGGAATTTCTTATTCTCTGGCAAAAAATTATCCATTCAATATGGGGGAAGTTGTCAGCACAAACCCCAGAGTGTCCCCTTCCCTGGCTCAGAGTCCTCAGGAGTCCTAAATAATATTTGCCACTGACCGTTTTGAAAATTAATTTATTTGATTATTAATCATCACAATTAATTAATTTTCAGAGATAAGGTCTCACACTATCAAGTCTGGAGTACAGTGGTGTGGTCATAGCTCACTACAGACTTGCAACCCTGGGCTCAAGGGATGCTCCTACCTTAGCCTTCCAAGTAGTGGGCTGCAAGTGCATGTGCCAACTAATTTCTTTTCTAAAAAAATTTTGTAGAGATGGGATCTTGCTGTGTTTCTCAGGCTGGTCATATACTCCTGACCTCAAGCAATCCTTCCACCTGGGCCTCTTAAATTCCTGGGATCACAAGCATGATCCACTACTCCCAGCCCCATTGACCTTTTGTCAACTCCAGTAGAACTGCATCTGGTCAGACTTTCTTCACAACTGTGGTTAATAGACCCTCCTCGTTGGAGGTCTTGAGAAGTTGGTATGGTGTCAGCTTCATATTTGTTCCAACAGAATTAAGATTTCTAATGGCATGAGGCAAAACCTTCACATACCCATGCAGAGTACTGGATTGTATAAGAGCTCACAGCTATGCCAACAAACTGTCATTTTTTCTTTACATTAACCCTGTTGATTGGAGATTATATGGTAAGTTAAACCTTAAGTCTATGCCTTTTTATGTGCCCAGTCTTGGACTTTATATTCAGTGAAATGTGGGCCTTGGTCACTATCAGTGCATTGAGGGAATTCATAAATGACACTGAGTTGTTCCAAAACTTTAATGGTACCCGTTTGGTTTGCCCTCTCACAAGAGAAGACCTACAACAATCCCATGGCAGTGACTGCACACGTTAGTGCTTACTTTTGTCCCAAGCTTACTGGCGGGGTTCCAAGGTAGTCTTCTTAACAATCTCTCGCAGAGGCAGCTTTCTTATGAAAATGTGTAATATGACGCAGACAGGAATAAATTAAACAGTTCATCACTGCCATAATTACACCTGCACAGCAGACAGGCAATCCTACTCCCTTGGTTATTTGCCAGCCCACTCATACACAGCTATGCCCCCTGTGTTTATGCACCCAATCAGCTAGCTCAAATTACTGTAGGAGAGCCAGCATTAATTTTTGTTAGGGTGTCAGCCTCCATGTCACTAGAAGGTGACCTGACCTGTGTGCGGAAACATAGTACACAGTTAGGCTGATGATGTGTTCTTGTAGCCTTTCCCAAATGTCCTTCTACATAGAAGCTCACCATAAGGTTTTTGTTTGTTTGTTTGTTTGTTTGTTTTTAATATGCCAGTCATTCTGAGTCCATTGGGAAAGCCAAGTTTTAAATACTGTTCAACAGCCAGGTGTGGTGGCTCACACCTGTAATCCCAGCACTTTGGGAGGCTGAGGTGGTGGATCACGAAGTCAAGAGATTAAGACCATCCTGGTCAACATGGTGAAACCCTGTCTCTATTAAAATACAAAAAATAGCTGGGAGGGGTGGCACACACCTGTAGTCCCAGCTACCCAGGAGGCTTGTGACAGGAGAATCGCTTGAATCCAGGAGGCGGTGGTTGCAGTGAGCCAAGATCACATCACTGTACTCCAGCCTGGTGACAGAGAGAAACTCTATCTCAAAAAATAATAATAATTTAAAAAAGATTCTGCTCAACTACCTATACAGAGGATGATAGTCTACGGGCTTGTGGGTACAGCCAACCATCCAACTTGGTGTTCTGCCCGTTGACTACTTTTCTGCATTCCCATATCAAACCAGATGGTGTCTATCTGTGGGTGGACAGCTATGGCTATGCACAGGTTACCTTGGCTTGAGCCATCTGAATACCAAGCATTTTCAGGAATCGGGGCCTTGCCTTCACGTACCACTGGAGGTATCTTCTATGGGGACTCCACAATACAGGCAACACTGGTCTCAAAGTGTCCTGGCCCTAAGATAGCATGCAGTTTATTTCCCAAAGGACTTGTGGAGAGGCCACTATGCTGTTGCTGTTATCCATGCCATTTTTGTAAAGTGGAGGTCAGGGCAAAAGCTGAGGCTGACCTAGAAAACAGCCCCTCTCTCCAGCCCTTGGTAGAGAGGCCTGTTCTTACTGTTACCAGCTGAGCAGCAGTTATGGGTTCACCTTACTGCAAGGCCCCTCGAACCTGTTGTTCAACTGTGGAAAAGCAGGGTTTAGCACCCTTCCACAGTTGTGGCTAGCATCCTCAGGGAACTACGTTCCCAGGTTGAACTTGCCAGTGGGCTCAGTGGGTCCCCTCAGGGCTCATGGTCACATCTAAAGACATTGCTATCCCAGGAAGGGGAAATATCTAGGCTTATGCCTAGGCCACTACTATTTTAGCTGTCTCAAATGCTTCCTCTTATTCTTTGTCCCAGCATCAATGAGACTCCTTCTTTACTAGTTGGGATAAGAGATATAAAGATTGAGCTACACACGTAACAAAAGCCCATCCGTATCCCAAAAGGTCCAAGAAAATTTGTAACTGCATAACTATCGTAAGCATGGAAAATTGTATATTGTTTCAACTACCATGCCTGGAATAAGGCATGTTTTACCCAACCAAGTGACCCCTATAAACTTTACAGTTGATCCTGAACCTCGTATCTTCTCCAGGTTGATGGCCCATCCTCTGGATTGATGCACAAAGCATCAAGGTGTTGCTATAGCAATGACAAGTTTTCAAGAGTTACAAAAATATCATGAATGTAATTGTATTAGTCCGTTTTCATGCTTCCGATAAAGACATACCCAAGACTGGGTAATTTATAAAGAAAAAGAGGTTTAATGGACTCACAGTTCCACGTGGCTGGGGAGGCCTCACAATCATGGTGAAAGGTGAAAGGCACATGTTACACGGCTGCAAGCAAGAGAGAATGAAAGCCAAGGGAAAGAGGAAAACCCTTATAAAACCATCAGATCTTGTGAGACTTATTCACTACCATGAGAGCAGTATGGGAAAAAAAAAAAAAACACCCCCATGATTCAATTATCTTTTCCTGGTTCCCTTTCACAACATATGGGAATTATGGGAGCTACAATTCAAGATGAGATTTGGGTGGGGGAAACAGTCAAACCATATCATTCCAATCCCGGCTCCTCCCAAATCTAAAATCCTCACATTTCAAAACCAATCATGCCTTCTCAACAGTTCCCCAAAATCTTAAGTCATTTCAGCATTAATTTAAAAGTCCAAAGTCCAAAGTATCATCTGAGACAAGTCAAGTCCTTTCACCTATGAGCCTGTAAAATGAAAAGCAAGATAGTTACTTACTGGATACAATGGGTACAGACATTGGATAAATATAGCCATTCCACACGGGAGAAATTGGCCAAGGGCTATAGGTCCCATGCAAGTCCAAAATACAGCAGGGAAGTCAAATCGTAAAGCTGCAAAATGATTTCCTTTGACTCCACGTCTCATATCTAATGGGCACTGATTCAAGAGGTGGACTCCCATGGCCTTGGGCAGCTCCATCCCTGTGGCTTTGTAGGGTACAGCTCCCTTCCCGGCTGTTTTCACAGGCTGGCATTGAGTATCTGCAGCTTTTCCATGTGCATGGTGCAAGCCTTTGGTGGATCTACCATTCTGGGATCTGGAGGATGGTGGCCCTCTTCTCACAGCTCCACCAGGCAGTGCCCCAGTGGGAACTCCGTGTGGGGGCTCCAACCCCACATTTTCCTTCCACGCTGCCTTGGCAGAGGTTCTCCTTGAGGGCCCCAACCCTGCAGCAAACTTCTACCTGATAGCCAGGCATTTCCCTACACCTTCTGAAATCTAGGTGGAGGTTTCCAAACCTCAATTCTTGACTTCTGTGCACCCACAGACTCAACACCACATGGAAACTGCCAAGGCTTGCACCCTCTGAAGCCATGGCCTGAGCTGTACCTTGGCCTCTCTTAGCCATGGCTAGAGCAGCTGGGATGCAGGTCACCAAGTCCCTAGGCTGCACACAGCAGAGAGACCCTGGGCCTGGCTCACAAAACCATTTTTTTCCCTCCTAGGCCTCCAGGCCTGTGATGAGAGGGGCTGCTGCCAAGGTCTCTGACATTCACTGAAAACATTTTTCCAATTGTCTTGGTAATTAACATTTGGTTCCTCATTACTTATGCAAATTTATTCAGCTGGCTTGAATTTCTCTCAGAAAATGGGTTTTTCTTTTCTACTGCATCCTTAGGCTGCAAAATTTTCAAACTTTCATGCTCTGCTTCTTTCTTAAAACTGAATGCTTTAAACATCACCTAAGTCACCTCTTGAATCATTTGCTGCTTAGAAATTTCTTCTGCCAGATACCCTAAATTATCTCCCTCAAGTACATAGTTCTGCAAATTTCTAGGGCAGGGGCAAAATGCCACCAGTCTCTTTGCTAAAACATAACAAGAGTCACCTTTACTACAGTTCTCAACAAGTTCCTCATCTCCATCTGAGACCACATCAGCCTGGATTTCATTGCCCATATCACTATTGGGCTTTTGGTCAAAACCATTCAACAAGTCTCTAGAAAGTTCCAAACTTTCTCACATTGTCCTGTCTTCTTCTGAGCCCTCCAAACTGTTCAAACCTCTACTGTTACCTAGTTCCAAAGTTGCTTCCACATTTTTGGGTATGTTTAGAGCAGTGTCCCACTCTACTGGTACCAATTTTCTGTATTAGTTCGTTTTCACACGGCTGATAAAGACGTACCTGAGACTGGGTAATTTATAAAGAAAAAGAAGTTTGGCCAGTAGTGGTAACTCGTTCCTGTAATGCTAGTACTTTGGGAGGCCAAGGTGAGCAGATTACCAGAGGTCAGGAGTTCAACACCAGCCTAACCAACATGATGAAACCCCATCTCTATTAAAAATACAAAAAAAAAAAAAAAAAAAAAAAAAGTAACCAGACATGTGGTGGGTGCCTGTAATCCCAGCTCAGTCTATAAGGCTATGATTACCCTGCACGTTCTAAAACTGTGCAAATATTGTCTCAAAGTTGCATAAGTGGTTATATTAATCATTTTTTTCAGCTTCATTTCCTGCTAGGAAAACGCCATCCTCATCAGTGTCCCATAGCCACACCATCCATGTGGCTAAACTTTCTGTAGGCAGCCGTTTACAAGTTTTTGCATTGTCCAGTAATTCTCCTGATGAGCACTTCCAGACAGTGAAGATTTCCTGAAAGGCTGTTCTTTACTGCCTGGCTACATGTGTTGGGATTTTGCTTTCTGCTGCATGTGTGGTCTTGCTCTCAAAAGAGAAGGATAATTATCTCCTCCTTCAAGATCTGTGTCTTCATCTGATTCAGTAGGTGGTTCCCAAGGCTTTCAGATATTTGCATCCCAATCCACTTTGGCAAGGACAGCCCTCATTTTCAGCCAGTGCAGATTCCTCTCTCCCAGCTGTGAATAGTGGCTGGCTAGGGTTTCTAGCTGTGTTTCCTGAGTTTCAAATTTATCAGCCAGATAAGACACTAACGGTCAGGCCTCTGAGCCCAAGCTAAGTCATATCCCCTGTGACCTGAATGTATACGTGCATGTGGCCTGAAGAAACTGAAGAACAACAAAAGAAGTGAAAATAGCCAGTTCCTGCCTTAACTGATGACATTTCACCATTGTGATTTGTTCCTGCCCCCACCCTAACTGATCAATTGACCTTGTGACATTCCTTCTTCTGGACAATAACTCTCAGGAGCTCCCCACCGAGCCCCTTGTGACCCCCGCCCCTGCCTGCAAGAGAAAACCCCCTTTGACTATAATTTTCCGCTACCTACCCAAATCCTATGAAACTGCCCCACCTCTATCTCCCTTTGCTGACTCCTTTTTTGGACTCAGTCCTCCTGCACCAAAGTGATTAAAAAGCTTTATTGCTCACACAAAGCCTGTTTGGTGGTCTCTTCACACCGATGCGTGTAACACTAACACAGGCGTGGAAGTCTTCATATCAGTTTCTAACTGTAATTCTTCTAACTTTTGTACATTCACTCATCTCAGCCACTACATGTGCTTCTGATGCTTACAAAACCCTAATAATGACCACCGCCTTGTTGCCACCACTTGGCAACTCTTTTCACCACAGCTTTTTACTAATAAATGTTCTAGACCCTCTGGCATTTTCAGGGCATCTCTGTATTCATGTGGTTGACAGACTTCTAGCAAATGGGCAACACAGCAACATATAGATGAGGAGGGTCCCTTGGGATTTCCCTCATGGATGTTTCTTTCTCCTTGCACAACTTTGATTTCCTGACTCCTCCTAGTTTGATCGCTATTTGTTCGTTAAAGGGCCATACACTCAGAGGCCCCCAAATGCCAAAGGAACCGTGAAACCAAAGAAGGAGGCAGACAAATTCTGTCTGTGGGTGTAGGATGACTTGTTAGGGGAGTTTACAGACAGAAATGTGGTCTTTAGAAGCTTCAAATCAGGTAGATCTCTGTACCACAACCCCCTAGTCCAAGGGCATATGTCTTAGAGAAAAATATGTGTGCTCTGGAAGGAATTTGTAGATGACTATGAGTGTCACAGCCTATGATTTCTGCAACAGCCTCATGGGTTCCTTTGGGTGAAACTTAGAGTGAATAGGTGTTCCTACATAAACAGTAATACATCAGCTAGGCATTTTGGAGGCATTGCCAGACTTGAGGTTAGTCTGTGGATTAGCATTTAAAATAAAGTCACTCTTGTAACCACAGATATGTTGATAGAGAAACAAAACACAGGCTGTGTACAGTGGCTCACGCCTGTAATCCCAGTACTTTGGGAGACTGAAGCAGGTGGATCTTGAGGCCAGGAGATCGAGACCATCCTGGCTAACACAATGAAATCCCGTCTCTACTAAAAATACAAAAAAATTAGCCTGGCGTGGTGGTGGGCACCTGTAGTCCCAGCTACTTGGGAGGCTGAGGCAGGAAAATAGCGTGAACCCAGGAGGCAGAGCTTGCAGTGAGCCGAGATTGCACCAGTGTACTCCAGCCTGGGCGATAGAAAAAGAAAACACAGACACAGGCACTAGAACTTAGAGAAATCTTGGTAAGATTTATTCTGAGCCAAGTTTGAGGGCTTAAAATCAAAACACAGACTCGATATAAACCAAAACTGTGTCCCAAAATACATTACATGTGGTAGGGTACATAAGCATTTTCCAACAGGGAGATACATGTGGCACAGAAAGTGGGAGAAACAGGTCATAAAGCAACAGTTACCTTCTTGTGATTTTTGATTGGTGCTCAGTGACTTTATACAGAAGATTCTGTAAATATGTGATTGAGTGTTAGAGAAAACGTTTAGTTCTCTTAGTGACTACTGGAAGGTCTGGAGGAAGTTGACTGATTCTATCCTGTCTTTTTTCTACATCTGATAAAGAGGTTTATGACCAATATCTCTCCATGAAATATCTTAAAAACCCCAATTACACAGGCAAGAGGTCAGCTTTGGTATGTAGACCTAGGGTTTATTTGTGCCTGACTGTAGCCATGGTGGGCTATTGTTAATAATTTCCTTTGAATTTTCCTTTTGCTGACAGATAGATAAACATAGAAATATTGGTATGTGTAGTTTGAATGCACTTGAGACAGCTATTTGGCAATCTTTGTAGGCTTCATTCTGTAGGATTGTTTCACTTCCTCAGCTATCCCTTTCCCATGTTATTATAATAACGCTGACTTAGAGAACTCCCTTACATATGCCAAAGAACTATTTTGATAGAATAGAACAAAATGGACATTTAAATTCAAGAATTTGGTTTGCCATGTAACCTTATACAGTAAACTGTTTTATGTTATGAGTTCACATTCGTTGTAAGGTGCTAAATAAATTAAATTGATCGACAACTTTAGAGATTTTACACTGCTAAGAAATAAACCATGACATTTTGCATAATAGCCTAAGATATATAAAAATATTCTAGTTTTGGAAGAAAAACTCTAAATTCAGTTTGAACACACTGATTTTGAGGATGTCCAAATTGAGATGCTTAAAAAGCAGTTCAAAGTGAAAGATAACTGAGTGGATAAATGCAGTGTGGGCCAGAAACAAAGCTTTGAAAGTCAAAGTTACTTCAAAGTAATCAGTCGAGTTTTAAGAAAATATGCAATTTCATCAAGGAATAAAAAAGAAATAAATGATGGCAGAATCCAGAACACTGGAGTGTCCCTATCATTATCGTTGGAAGAAAGAGAACAGGGACAAAGGTGCATTCCCAAGGGAGGAAGAGGAAGTCTCACAAATGCCATAGAAGACTCAGACAAGGAGATTTTAGAAAGGAACATTGGCCAACATTGGAGTACACTGAAGAAAAGCTAGAAGAAAAATTGACATGTGGCATAAACTGATTTGGTTATTAGGGAATTTTTGGTACCACATAAATCAAGCAAGAAGTTAAACAGAAAATGGCTGATAAGGGTCCTGTTATTGGTATTGGTTTTCAAATTTTATTTATTTTTTATTTTTATTTTTTGAGATTGAGACCTGCTCTGTAACCCAGGTTAGAGTTCAGTGGTGCAAACACAGCTTACTGCAACTTTGACCTCCTGGGCTCAAGTGATCCTCCCGCCTCAGCCCCCCAGGTAGTTGGGACTACAGGTGTGAGCCACCACGCCTGGCTATTTTCGTATATATTTTTTTCGTCATGTTTCCCAAGCTGGTCTTGAACTCCTGAGCTCAACCAATCCATCTGCCTCAGCCTCCTAAAGTGCTGGGATTACAAGCATCAGCCACCGCACCCAGATTTCAAACTTCCATGCGTATATTTTCATCACTTTAAAACACACATTTTGCCTCAGTCTGGAATGTAGAATGGAATTCTGCATTTATAAAAACTCCCAGTTATAACACTGTGATTAATTCAGGAATAACACTTACATAGCAAGACTGTAAAGTGCTTAAATTAATTTAGTAACTTGTAAATAAGAAGAGTTAGCATAGAATTCAAGAGATTTGAGAGATAGGAAAGGGTAGGATACTTTGAGGTCCATTGAAGTAGGTCATGGTAAGAGGAATTAAAAATTATGTCAGGATGCACTTGTAGTAAATCTTCCTCTTTAGTGGAGAAACTGTATACAATTCTTACGTATTTTCACAGACCCAAGTTCAAACAAATTAAGCAAAAATGTAGGTAACAGTATTGTACTAGTTAACAGTAGGTTATTCTTGTTCCATGTTGATAGAGATGGATCATGGTAGATGATTAGCTTTGACAAGCACTTGGATTTGGTAGGCAGGATCAGGGAAGCATTTGAGCTTCTAGAGATGCAAACACACTATGTTTATATATACACATTTCACCCAAAGCTTAGATTTTTAGCTTTTTTCTACCTTTGAAGAGGTTCTTCATTTTTCCTTTTATATAAAGGTACCTAGTTTCCAGAACAATAGGACAAAAAGGATGAAAACAAAGTAGAAATAATTTATATTACTTATATAATAATGTAATCTTAATATTTGAATAAGATTTTCAGGACTTTTATTTCCCACCAGTCACACCAATATACAGTAACAGATCTTAATTAGCAATTTGTTCGAAACCATGCTGTGTTTCGTAATGTACTGTTCCCACAGTTGGAGGTATCCTTGAGTAGAGAATAAATCTCTAAAAAGAGAAGAACATTATTTTCTAGTTCTGACAAAGAAAAACAAAAAACAGTGACAGATTTACATTCAAGACAATGTTCAAACAGGTGACATGTAAGCAGGTTCAAAGCTGACATAAGATTAAACACGATTTTTTGTATTTTTACTTATTTTTAGGCACCTGGAGCCAAAAAATAACATTTGAAGAATTATATTAATTGCTTCTCAGATGGGGAAAAAATCCACATGAAAAAGTTGACAAAGCCAACATCTATAAATATTGATTGTCTGAATATGTTTCCTGTATTAACTTTGGGTAAAGTAGGAAAATGAGCACAAGTTTTTCAAGAATCAATCCTGGAAATGAGACATGTGCATCAGAACTATAAACTGGAAAATAACTACATACATTGACAGGAATGTGGATTAATTTCTGTTAGCTACAGTACGGATGGGACCAGGGAAAAGGAGAACAGAAAGGCCAGCCTTATAGTTGAATTATCGAGAGAAATCAGAGATTGTGGACTTGTGGAAAAAGAAGGAAAGAGTAGGCCAGGCACAAACGTGGAAATGACAACTATTTGGCATTAGAATCAGTAGCTTTCTAAAGCAGTTTTTCTGGGAGCCACAGGGCAAGGACAGTCACCACAAGCTGAAAGCTGGCAAGCAGCATACAATCTCCTAGAGGCTGATTTGCATACGACAGCCCTCCCACTAATAAATAGAGGGAAGAGGGTTTTAACAAATACTCAATACAAACATGCAAATAACACGAAGATGCTCTACCTAAAAATACATGTCACCAACAAACATGTGAAGGATGCATTTGTGATAGACATCAATTATTAATCATATGCCATGTGAAAGCAGCTCCACATGCAATATATTGATTAAACCCTCTATAAAACTTCAAGCAGCTAGAAAGATCTCAAACTGACATCCTAATATCTCAAGTAAAAGAAATAGAGAACCAAGAGCAAACAAAACTCAAAGCTAGGAGAAGACAAGAAATAACCAAGATAATAGAGGAACTAAAGGAGAAGAGACACAAAAATCCCTTCAACAAATCAATGAATCCACAAGCTGATTTTTAAAAAAATTAATAAAATAGGTAGGCCACTAGCTAGACTAATAAAGAAGAAAAGAGAGAAGAATCAAATACACACAAAAAATTACAAAGGGGATATCACTACTGACACCACAAAAATACAAACAACCATCAAGGATACTATAAACACCTCTAGGCAAATACGCTGAAAAGTCTAGAAGAAATGAATAAATTCCTGTATACATACACCCTCCCAAGACTGCACCAGGAATAAGTTTAATCGCTGAACAGACTAATAACAACTTCTGAAATTGAGGCAGTAATAAATAGCCTACCAACCAATAAAAGCCCAAGAACAGATGCTTTTACAGCTGAATTCTACCAGAAGTACGAAGAGGAGCTGGTTCCATTTCTTCTTTAACTGTTCCAAACAATTGAAAAGGAGGGACTTCTCCGTAACTCATTTTATGATGCCAGCATCATCCTGATACCAAAATCTGGCAGAGATTAAATTAAAAAAAGAAAATTTCACACCAATATCCCTGATGAACATTGATGCAAAACTCATCAATAATATACTGGCAAACCCAAACCAGCAGCACATCAAAAAGCTTATCCACCACAATCAAGTCAGCTTCATTCCTGGGATTCAAGGGCGGTTCAATATATGCAAATCAGTAAACATAATTTATCACATGAACAGAACTAAGGACAAAAACCACATGATTATCTCCATAGATGCAGAAAAGTCTCTTGATAAAATTCAACATCCCCTGATGATTAAAACCTCTCAGTAAACTATGTACTGATGGAGCATAACTTAAAAGGTTAAGAGCCATTTATGACAAACCAACAGCCAATATCATACTAAATGGGCAAAATCTGGAAGCATTCCCCTTGAAAACTGGCACAAGACAAGGAAGTCCTCTCTCCCCACTCCTATTCAACATAGTATTGGAAGTTCTGGCCAAGGTAATCAGGTAAGAGAAAGAAATATAGGGTATTGAAAATAGGAAGAGAGGAAGTCAAACTGTCTCTGTTTGCAGATAACATGATCCTATATCTAGAAAACCCCAGTCCAAAAGCTTATTAAGCTGATAATCAACTTCAGCGAAGTCTCAGGATACAAAAATCAGTGAGCAAGAATCACAAGCATTTCTATACACTAACAACAGTCAAGCAGAGAACCAAATCATGAATGAACTCCCGTTCACAATTGCTACAAAGAGAATAAAATACCTAAGAATACAGCTAACAACTGAAGTGAAGGACCTCTTCAAGGAGAATTACAAACTACAAGGAAATAACAGTCCATGCTCATGGATAGGAATAATCAAGATCGAGAAAATGGCCATACTTCCCAAAGTAATTTATAGATTTACAGCTGTTCCTCTTAAACTATCATTGACATTCATCACATAAATAGAAAAAAAAAAAAAAACTACTTTAAAATTTATATGGAACCAAAAAAGAGCCCATCTAGCCAAGACAATACTAAGCAAAAAGAACAAAGCTGGAGGCATCACACTACCTGACTTCAAACTATACTACAAGTCTGCAATAACCAAAATAACATGGTACTGGCACAAAAACAGACACATAGACCAATGGAACAGCATAGAGATCTGAGAAGATCACACATCTACAACTACCTGGTCTTCGACAAACCTGAGAAAAACAAGCAATGGGGAAAGGATCCCCTATTTATTAAATGGTGCTGGAAAAACTGGCTAACCATATGCAGAAAATTGAAACTGGACCACTTCCTTACACCTTATGCAAATATCAAATCAAGATGGATTAAAGACTTAAATGTAAAACCCAAAACTATAAAAATCTTAGAAGAAAATCTAGGCAAATTCAGGACATGGGCACAGGCAAAGATTTAATGATGAAAGCGTAAAAAGCAATTGCAACAAGAGCCCAAGTGGACAAATGGAATCTAATTAAACTAAAGAGCTTCTGCACAGCAAAAGAAACTATCATCAGAGTTAACACACAACCTACAGAATGGGAGAAAATGTTTGCAATCTATCCACCTGACTAAGGCCTAATATCCAGAATCTCCAAGGAACTTAAACTAATTTACAAGGAAAAAAAAAATTTAAAAATGGGCAAAGGACATGAACAGACACTTCTCAAAAGAAGACATTTATGTGGCTGACAAACATGGAAACAAAAAGTTCAACATTACTGATCATTAGAGAAATGCAAATCAAAACCACACTGAGATACCATCTAATGCCAGTCAGAATGGTGATTATTAAAGTGTCAAGAAAAAACAGATGCTGGTGAGGCTGTGGAGAAATAGGAATTCTTTTACACTATTGGTAGGAATGCAAATTAATTCAAACATTATGGAAGACAGTGTGGTTATTCCTCCAAATCCTAGAACCAGAAATACCATTTGACCCAATAATCCTGTTACTGGGGATATACGCAAAGCAATATAAATCATTCTGTTATACAGATACATATACATGTATGTTCATTACAGCACTATTCACAATAGAAAAGAGATAGAATCAACCCAAATGCCCATCAATGATAGAGTGGATCAAGAAAATGTGGTACATATACACTATGGAATACTATGCAGCCATAAAAAGGAACAAGGTCATGTCTTTGCAGGGACGTGGGTGGAGCTGGAAGCCATTGTCCTTGGCAAACTAATGCAGAATAGAAAACCAAATACCGCATGTTCTCATTTATAAGTGGAAGCTGAACAATGAGGACAACTGACACAGGGAGGTGAACAACACACACTGGGGCCTGTCCGGGCGCCGGGGAAAGGAGATCATCAGGATAAATAGCTGATGCATGTAGGACTTAATAGCTAGGTGATGGGTTGATAGGTGCAGCAAACCACCATATCACACGTTTGCATAACAAACCTGCACATCCTGCACATGTATCCCGGAACTTAACATTAAATTAAATTAAATTTTTTAAAAATTCCAGAAAAACTTCAAGCAAGACACCAGAATTTTTCCTATTTCACAGATGAAGAAACTGAGCCTAAGTGAGATTAACTTGCATAAGGACAGGCTTACAGAATTTAGAAAATTTGGGATTTGAATGTAAAACTTTGACTCTCAAATGCTACATTTAACACTTACTCTGTCACTAGCAACAAACAATTTGCAAAATTAAGCAATAAGGTGACTGCTGCTTTAAAAACTGACAGTGGTTAAAATGGATGTTGCTATCAGTTGTTAGCAGAGGTATAAACAGGAACTCTCAGTGCTGATGGGAAAAAAAAACTTACTATAAGGTTTATAAGTAATATTTTTAAAATAATTACAAATTGTAAAACAAGCCCTTTGAGTCATCAATTCCACTTCTAAGAATATACTTAAAAATAAGAATCAATGAATTTAAAGGTATCACTAAAAAATTACTCATAACAGCATTCTTTACAATCACAAATAAACAAACTGAAGGTCTCAAAACAAGATATTGATAAAACAAATTATGATATATCCAGAAGAACATTACATGAGATTGCAAGATACATGGAACCTAATAAATGGGAGGAGGGGAGTTTTAAGGTAATACAAGGCCAATATATTTATATCTTCAAATTTTTAAGAAACAAAAACAGAAAAGCAGAAACACACTTATGCAGTGTATTTAAGATACATGCAGTTTAAGAAAGAATTATTGTAGCCCTATCTTTATTTTAAATTGTGTAGAAGCATAATTCATATTGATGAGGAAATTTAAGTCTATTTTCCTTTCAGAGAAACCAAGCGGGTAGGAGAAGATAAACCTAGAATTCTAGGCTCTCCTTTCTAAAGCTTGGATCCGACAGTTAAATCCAGGCAGTATTAAAGACGGGGCTGTGAAACACTATGTTTTTAAAGAATACTTTTCCAATGGTTAATGTGTGTGAATCACTGTTGTAAGTACTCTAGAAATACTAACTCTCTTAGTCTAATGTTTCTAACAAACATATGAGATAGGAAATCTCCAACATACCTTTATGCAGTTGTAAAGTAGCAAGCACAAGGAGGATAAACAACTCGTCCAAGGTCACAGTTTACACAAGGTAGAGCCAGGTTTTCAACTGAAAACTGTTGGACACCAGAGCTAAGTTTAACCACTATGTTAAGACGCCTCTATATTCTTTTTCCTTCCTCCACATTTTCCGTGGTCTCCATGGCCTCATACCATCATTACTCTTTTTTATATCCTAAAACTCCTGAATTTTGTTGATTTGTATTTTTATCATTTATCACTAAAATGTATAACAATTGTTTTCATTTCGTATTCTCTTACCTACTGTGAAAATTGTGTGACCTAATTGGCATTTACAAAGATTTGAAAGCTCACTAGTTTTGCCAAGTTGTCCCATTCATCTCTTTCTAAAGTTCTCCCCTAAATTGGCATATTAGGGTCATGTTTTCTTAAGTCATATATTTCTCTATTGAACTCAAGGTTTAATAAGAGTTTAGTTTGATCTAAAATTCTTGAAATACACATTACTTCCCTGATGATTTTGAAACAATGCTTCTTCACTTTCTGATTTTCATGTTATCATAGTCTGATTCTGAACCCAGCCTTATTTTTTCCAACTTATAGATATATTGAATTTTCCTTCTAGAGGCATAGAGTTTTTTTTCTTGATGTACACTTAAGCTAATTGACCCACATCAATTTATTTCTAAACATCAGTTATGACTTTAGTGTGTATATTCAAGGTGTTATTTATATATGTTTTTGAATTTTCTCCTTAAAAAACCTTTTTGTTTATTTCTGATTCCATTTATCCTATTTCATTTGCTTTGCTTTCTTTAAAATGCACAGCAATAATGCATATATTGATCTTTTTCATTCAAACTTAGTTATTTTCTTTCAAAACCTTTTTTATTCATTTTCTTTTATATTTCACTTTGCTCAATTGTCTTAAGTTTTCCTTCTATGTCACTATTTTTATAAGTGTATTTTTTAATCTATTGCCATTGAAACACTTATTTTTATACTGATATTATTTTTGTCCTTTATGTGTATACTGAAGTCTGCCACATAAATTTTTATTTCTGTCCACCGTCCTACTTTTCCCTGAGTCTTTAGATATCAATATGCAATCTTACTTCTTAGAGATAATTTGTTTTCCATTTATTTGATATAATATACACTATAAATTTCACTTAACTACAAATTTCACTTATATTATGCTATAATCTCTTTAGCAGGTTTCCAGTATGGTTCACAAAATATCTTTCATGTGTTAAGCCCATTTTCACATTTTCAATGTATTTGACTAGGACCCATTATATTTCACTTTGTATTTTTTATTTAAACCTGAACACTTTTTCCTAGGTAAGCTTGTTGCAAAAGTTTGGTGTGTAGTTTAAAGACGAAAGTAGAATAGTGAGTTAGGGTAATGAACAGATTAAGTAATAGGCAATTTAAATTTTAATCTGTTGTCATTGTCTCATGAGCATCTATCTCCCCTATGGTATGATGCAATCTCTGAGATAGCCAGAAGTGTCAAAGTGGGTCCACATCCAATTTTGGGACCTTTTCATTTACAAAAAGACATACATACTGTTTTAGTTCATTCTCACGTGGCTGTAGAGAACTGACCAAGACTGGGTAATTTAAAGAAAAGAGGTTTAACTGACTCATGGTTCTACAAGGCTGGGGAGGCCTCAGGAAACTTACAATTATGGTAGAAGGGGAAGCAAGGACCTTCTTCATATGGCCGCAGGAGAGAGAAGTGCAAGCAGGGGAAATGCCAGACATTTATAAAACCATCCTATCTCATGAGAACTCACTCACTGTCACCAAAACAGCATGGGGAACTTGCCCCCATGTTCCAATCACCTCCCACCAGGACCCTCCCTCAACACATGGGGATTATGGAGATTACAATTCAAGATGACATTTGTGTGGAAACATATCACACGCACACACACACACATACACTCAGACTAGGTTGAGGGCTTATCTGAATTCTTTTTATCTACATTCCAGATATTTCAGGGTAGATCTCACCATCACATAGGAGCCAGAATTTTACACATTATCATCAGAACTTCTTTGAAGTTGGAGGAATCTTGGCCATGTTTGCCTCTGTGCGCTTTCCATTTTGGGTTGCTCTAGACTTTTAAACTCCTCTCATTAAATTTGGCAGACAATGCTAGTTAACTATCTAATATCTATTTTTCTTTGTCTTCTTTACTAACAGAAGATAGTTTGATTTAGGACTGCCATGTGCCATAAGGGATGGGTGAAAATATCAGCCAAGTCTTGAAATAAAGTAAAAAAAAAAAAAAAAAAAAAAAAATTCTACTGGATGTGATCCAGGAATGATACTTGATATGGTTTGGCTGCGTCACCACCCAAATCTCATATCGAATTGTAGCTCCCAAAATTCTCATGTTTTGTGGGAGGGGCCTGGTGGGAGGTAATCCTGGGGGTGGGTCTTTCCCATGCTGTTCTAGTGATAGTAAATAAGTTTCATGAGATCTGATGGTTTTATAAAGGAGAGTTCCCTTGCACATGGTCTCTTGCCTGTCACCATGTAAGATGTGACTTAGCTGCTCCTTCACCTTCTGCCATGATTGTGAGGTCCCCTCTCAACCATGTGGAACTGTGAATCCGTTAAACCTCTTTTTCTTTATACATTGCCCAGTCTTTCGTATGTCTTTATTAGCAGTGTGAAAGCAAACTAAGACAGTAAATTAGTGCCAGGTAGTGGGGTTCTGCTGTAAAGATACCTGAAAATGTGGAAGTGACTTTGGAGTTTGGTGACAGGCAGAGATTGGAACAGTTTGGAGGACTCAGAAGAGAACAGAAAGATATAGGAAAATTTGAAACTTCCTGGAGACTTGTTGAATGATTTTAACCAAAATACTGATAGTGATATGGACAATGAAGTCCAGGTTGGGGTGGTCTCAGATGGGGATAAGTAACTTGTTGGGAACTGGAATAAAGGTGACCCTTTCTATGTTTTTAGCAAAGAGACTGATGACATGTTGCCCCTACCCTAGAGATTTATGGAACTTTGAGCTGGAGAGAGATAATTTAAGGTATCTAAGAAGAAATTTCTAAGCAGTAAAGCATTCAAGAGGTAACTTGGGCACTGCCAAAAGCATTCAGTTTTATGTTTTCACAAAGACACATTTTAGAATTGGAACTTATGTTTAAAAGGGAAGCAGAGCATAAGAGCTCAAAAAATATGCAGCCTGGTAATGCAGTAGAAAAGAAAAACCCATTTTCTAAGAACAAATTCAAACAGGGTGTAGAAATTTGAATAAGTAATGAGGAGCCAAACGTTAATCACCAAAACAATGGGGAAAATATCTCCAGGACATGTCAGAGACCTTCACAGCAGCCCTTCCCATCACAGGTCTGGAAGCCTAGGAGGAAAAAATGGTTTCTTGGGCTGGGCCCAGGGCCCCCCTGGTCCGTGCAGCCTAGGGACTTGGTGCCTTTCATTCCAGGTGCTCCAGCTATGGCTAAAAGAAGCTGAGTTACAGCTCAGGCCATAGTTTCAGAAGGTGCAAGCCTCAAGCCTTGGTGGCTTACATGTGGTATTGGGCCTGTGGGTACACAGAAGTCAAGAATTGAGGTATGGAAACCTCCACCTGGATTTCAGAGGGTGTGTAGAAATGCTTGGATGTCTAGGCAGAGGTGTGCTGCAGGGGAAGAAACCTCATGGAGAACCTCTGCTAGGGCAGTGCAGAAGGGAACTGTGCAGTGGGAGCTCCCACACAGAGTCTGGGGCCACTGCCTAGTAAAGCTGTGTGAAGAGGACGACTGTCCTCCAGACCCCAGAATAGTATATCCACTGAGAGCTTGCACTGTGTGCCTGGAAAAGCTGCAGACACTAAACACCAGCCTATGAAAGCAGTCAGGGAAAGGGCTTTACCCTGCAAAGCCACAGGGGCAGAGCTGGCCAGGACCATGGGAACCCAACTCCTGCATCACTGTGACCTGGATGTAAGACAAGGAGTCAAAGGAGATGATTTTGCAGCCTTCCGCCCTGCTGGATTTTGGACTTGCGTGAGGCCTTTAACCCTTTTGTTTTGGCCAATTTCTCCCATTTGGAAGAGATGTATTTACCCAAAGCTTGTACCCCTATTGTACCTCGACAGTAACAACTTGCTTTTGATTTTACAGGCTCATAGGTAGAAGGGACTGGCCCTGAGTCAGATGAGACACTGGACTGTGGGCTTTTGAATCAATGTTGAAATGAGTTAAGATTTTGAGGGACTGTCAGGAAGGCATGATTGGTTTTGAAATGTGAGGATATGAGGTTTACAAGAGGCCAGGGGAGGAATAATATGGTTAGGCTGTTTCCCCACCCAAATCTCATCTTAAATTGTAGCTCCCATAATCCCTACATGTCATGGGTATGACCTGGTGGGAGGTAATTGAATCCTAGTGGTTGGCCTTTATCATGCTGTTCTAGTGATATTGATTAAGTCTCATGAGATTCAATGGTTTTATGAAGGGGAGTTCCCCTGCACATGCTCTCTTGCCTGCCACCACGTAAGATATGACATAGCTTCTCGTTTGCTTTCTACTATGACTGTGAGGCCTCTCCAACTACGTGTAACTGTGAGTCCATTAAACCTCTTTTTCTTTACAAATTACCTAGTCTCAGGTATGTTTTTATTAGCAGCATAAAAACAGACTAATGCAATATTATTTTTCCAAAATAACTAAAATATTGAGCAGGCCAGTACCATAGCTCCTTACCCTTCAACCTGTATTTGCCAGCAGGGAGAGCAGCCATTGTGTGGGCATGACTACATCACAGGAAAAACAGAGAATGAATGCCTGGGTTCCTGTGTCTTTTAATGACTGTGCTTGCTCCGGACTTGCTTTCTTCATTGTTATAGTGGTTACAGGAGAAAAATAAGTCTTGCTTTATTAAGTGTCAGAAGTTGAATATCTGATATGTGGAAATCATAAAAATTCAAATGATGTGGGAAACTCACAAATTTTAAAAAAGAGGAAAGAAAAGAAAAGGAAAGCATTTCACTTACTAGCTTTTACTTCCAAAATTTCTGAAATTCAGTCTTACTCATTGTGTTGGGTGACTGTTTCATTCCTAAACAAATAACTATGCATAGGAGATAGGAGTTGGGGGAACCAGACTTTCATTCTTACCTATGAAACCAAGAGGTAATCAGTTTTACTTGGGAAATAGATAATATAAATGAAAAACAAAGACAAAAAAAGAAAAAGCAGAGTATCATTACAAGGAACAAAGTAACTATATATTTAGAAAGGCAAAATGACTCCCCAGGGTGAGTATACGTGTGTGTGTGTGTGTGTGTGTGCGCGCGCCTATGTGCTGTCTGTGTGTGTGTGATATAATTAAGTAATTTTACCTAACTTCAGCTGACAAATATTGGCAGCAGCAAGGATGTTTGCAATCCATAGTTTCTCCTCTAGCCTGTCACACGACAGAGTAGCTTTTGCTGTGATGGGATGTCTGCATAATTTCCAGCTTCTGCTTTAACACAACTACTGTCAATCAAGGTTCAGGAGGTTACTATAAGCAGCTTTTACACTCTGATCTAACCTACTTGTTTAAAATAAGTTGGTTTTACTTTTTGGTCTGTGGCATATAGTTTAGAAAATCTAGTTCCTTATTGCATCCGGCCAAAGTCTGCCATACTCATCTATCTGTTCACTTATTGAGGTTGGAAGTACAGGTGCCTCCCCATTCTGGCTAAAATAAAGTTTGTTTTTTTAAGTGGGTGTGTGTGTTTTAAATTGTTATTTTTACTTTCTGTTGCTTTTATTGTTACTGGTTCCAGTTAAGAAATGACAAGATGATTTCCCCACCATCTTACACCAAAGGACATCGCATACTACCTATATTCATAAAAATATATACATTGCTATTGAATTTATATTCCAAATTTCAGATTGATTTATACTTAATATAAAAGTATAACTTTCTAAAATACAATGTTTTACTATACCAAATCTGTCCTCAAACTATCAAAAGCAAGTTTGTTAAAAGATAAAATCCAGTATTCTTACCTTGGAATGCATGTATTTATCTAAGTTAATTAAACTACATAGTGTCTCCAATTGTACTCTGTGCTTCTTCAAGTTTATGCATGTGTCCAGGCTGTTTATTTTAATCTAAAATATCATTTTGGTCAATCAACAAAGTGTCAATATTTATACCTGATATCATGGAAAATTCTCATCCATTTACTCAACAGCCAAATATTATCATTTTGAATTTTTGTGCCATTTACCGTACTCTTTTCCATAATTTTTGTATTTAAATAATGTCATTTTTTATGTTGAAGTGTCTTACCTTCTCTACAAGATATTTATGTCTATAGGGAAAGCATCTTTTTATTTCTCATGAATGTTTACATGATAGCTTCTGTTCCAGCAGGTCTTCAGCAATTACTTGTTGAGTTACATTTTCCAAATTAAATTTTTTACAAGCATTGTTTTAAACAACTTCCATTTTTGTAGCAGAAAAAGAGAAAAAACAACAATGCTGTTACGCCAAGTATCAATTTAAATTTCCTCACTGTAATTACTCTGAGGTTACAGAGCCTAAATAAAATTTACCTAGAACAATAAAGAATTAATGTTACTGACATGCACTTAAGAAAGTAAGTAGATGATGATAGAAAATATAATTTTTTAAATGGAAAGAAAAACCTCTATGACTTCTGTTTGATTCTCTGTCCTAGTGACCTGGAACTTAGTCAGGAGTGAGTGATCAGAGCCTTGAAAACACAAAGATGCAGCATATATGCCTCCATGAGAGAAATGATTTTTGAGCCAATGTCTTCAAAATTCAAAATTCTTCCAGATCTCTTTTCCCAGTGATTTTTCAGCGTTCTATACATTGTCTAAAGATACAGACATGAAATGTCCACCGTTGTATGAATCTGGTGTCAAAACTGAACTTACTCTGTTTCATTTGACAGATGGTTTATCCTTTTCGATTTTCTACCTACCTTCTATTTTCAGACGAATGGCCTAGATATCTAATGCCATATAGAAAACTCCACAACGTAGTGGTATAAAACGTGTGTTGCTCACAAATCTGTTGTCTGGGCTGGTGTCTGAGAGGCCCAGCTAGTTTCTGCTCCACTCTGTCACCCAGGGCAGCTTGAGGCCGATGGTCCAGAATCATCTGAAATCTCATTTACTCACACACTAGTACCTGGATGGAGAAGACTTGTTTGGACACTGGAATGGCTAGGAGTCCTTGGGCAACTCTCTTTATTTCTACATGGGTATCCCAGCATAGCAGCTTCCAAGTAGATGGCATTGTTAAATGAATCCCCAGACTCTAAAGCATGTTTTCCAGGAGATAGAGAGAATACCAAGAGTAATTTGATATGACTCAGCCTTGAAATTCACACTGTATGCGTTCATTCACATTCTGTGGGTTGGAGCAGTCACAAGCCCCTTCCTAAATTCAAAAAGAGAAAACGTAGATCTAATTTCTCTCTGAAAGGAAATGCATTATTTGACTGAAAATATTGCTGTGGTCATTGCTGAAAAATCCAATCTGTCTCAGTACACTTACTTTTTCTCAGAAATTTGCTCAAATATATAGTTACTTATAGTAGCAAAACATTCCATAATTACTGATTATCCTTTAACAACAATTATTTATAAACAATGTTTATAAATAAATAAAACAATTACATGTTTTATTTATTTATGTTTTATTATTTTTAACTACAAAAAGAGCAAAAGATTCTATAATACATACCTATCGGATTGGCTCTCAAAATGTCGATAATATAGTCATCGTATTTTCTTTAGGGGTTTTATTTCCTTTCTTTCTCTCTCACTTTCACTCTCTCATCTCTTCAACCTGTCCAATAAAACATTATAGAAGACGCTTCTGGTTTCATCTCCCCAGTAGGATTATCCCTTCCTCTTTAATCCACCCCAAATTTATTTTCTGAATATGAAGTGATGTAAACCAGTTGTATTTTTACACATGGACAAAATTCGTCTCAGCACAATTAATCATATAATCTATCCTATCACTGATATTTTTACTCCGCTTCATTGAGATATAACTTACATCACAATAAAGTTCATCAATTTTGTATGTGCAATTTGCAAGTGTTGACAAATGCCTTTGGTTATGTAATTACAAGAATAGTTATAATACAGACCATGTAAATAACCCCCAAAAGTTCCCTATGCCGCTTTTAGTCGTTCCTCTCTTCAGCCTCGTCCCTGAGAAAGCAGTGACTGGTGTTCTGTTTGCGGTTTTCTGTCTTTTAGAATTGCACATAAATAAAATAATAAAGTGGGCATCAGATAGGTCTGCTTCTTATACTTAACATAAATCGGCTGATACCCACCTATGTATTTTGTTTCTCTGTACCAGTAGTTCATTCCTTTTTTAAATTGAGTTATTATTGAGTAGTTTTGATTGTATGGCTACATATACATATATAAATAATATTTTTAAGCATTGTATATTATATATTTTTTTCAAGCATTTACCCATTGAACATTTGTGTTATATCCCATTGTTAACTATTATGAATAAAGCTAATGTTATGAATTGATATGGGTTGGCTGTGTCACCACCCAAATCTCAACTTGAATGATATCTCCTAGAATTCCCACACATTGTTGGAGGGACCCCAGGGGAGGTAACTGAATCATGGAGGCCTGTATTTCCTGTGGTATTCTTGTGATTGTGAACAAGTCTCACAAGATCTGACGGGTTTATCAGGGGTTTCTACTTTTGCATCCTCCTCATTTTCTTTTCTCATTGCCACGTAAGAAGTGCCTCTTGCCTCCTGCCATGATTCTGAGGCCTCCCCAGCCGTCTGTAAGTGTAAGTGCAGTTAAACCTCTTTTTCTCCCAAGTCTAAGGTTTGTCTTTATTAGCAGCATGAAAATGGAGTAATACGGTAAACTGGTACCAGCAGAGTTGGGCGCTGCTGAAAAGATACCTGAAAATGTGGAAGTGACTTGGGAATTGGTAACAGGCAGAGTTTGGAACAGTTTCCAGAGCTCAGAAGACGGAAAAATGTGGGAAAGTTGGAAACTTATTTCAGCCTTGTTGAATGGATTTTCTCAAAATGCTGATAGTGATATGGGCAATAAAGTCCAGGCTGAGTTGGTCTCAGATAGAGATGAGGAACTTTTTGAGAACTGGAGCAGTGGTAATTCTTGTTACATTTTATCAAAGAGACTGGCAACATTTTGCCCCTACCCTAGAGATTTGTGGAACTTTGAACTTCAGAAAGATGATTTAGCAGAAGATGATCTGGCAGAAGAAATTTCTAAGCAACCAAGCAAACAGAAGGTGACTTAGGTACTGTTAAAGGCATTCAGTTTTATAAGGGAAGCAAAGCATAAAAGTTTGGAAAATTTACATCCTGACTATGCAATAGAAAAGAAAAACCCATTTTCTGGGGAGAAATTCAAGCCGGGTGCAGAAATTTACATAAGTAGAAAGGAGCCTATTGTTAATCCCCAAGACCAAGAGCACAGTATCTCCAGGCCATGTCAGAGACCTTCATAGCAGCCCCTCCCATTACAGGCCTGAAGGCCCAGTAGGACAAAATGGTTTCACGGTCCAGATCCCAGAGTCCCTGTGTTGTGTGCAGCCTAGGGACTTGGTGACTTGTGTCCCAGCTGCTCCAGTCGTGGCTTAAAGGAGCAAATGTACAGCTTGGGCTGTGGTTTTAGAGAGGGGAAAGCCTTGGCAGCTTTCATGTGGTATTGAGCCTGTGGGTGCACAGAAGTCAAGAACTTAAGTTTGGGAACCTCCACCTAGATTTCAGAAGATGGATGGAAACACCTGGGTGCCCAGTCAAGAGGTTGCTGCAGGGTGAGTCCCTCATGGAGAACCTCTGCTTGGGTAGTGCAGAAGGGGAATGTGGGGTCAGAGCCCCCACACAGAGTCTTTACTGAGGCACTGCCAAGTGGAGCTGTGAGAAGACGGCCACCATCCTCAGAACCCAGAATAGTAGATCCACTCACAGCTTGCACCATGAGCCTGGAAAAGCCACAGACACTCAACACCACATTGGGAAGCAGCCAGGAAGGAAGTTGTACCCTGCAAAGCCACAGGGGTGGAGCTGCCCAAGACCATGGGAACCCACCCCTTACATCAGCGTAACCCAGATGTGAGACCTGGATTCAAAGGAGATAATCATGGAGCTTTAAAATTTGACCACCCCACTGGATTTTGGACTTGCATAGGCCCTGCAACCCCTATGTTTGGCCAATTTCTCCCATTTGAAGTGGCTGTATTTACCCAATATCTATACCCCCATTGTATCTAGAAAGTAACTAGCTTGCTTTTAATTTTACAGATCCATAGGCAGAAGGGACTTGTATTGTCTCAGGTGAAACTTTAGACTGTTTATTTTTGGGTTAATCCTGAAATGAGTTAAGACTTTGGAAGACCATTGAGAAGGCATGATTTATTTTGAAATGTGAGGATAAGAGATTTGGAGGAGACAGAGATGGAATTATATGGTTTGGTTGTGTCCTCATCCAAATCTCAACTTGAATTGTGTCTCTCAGAATTCCCATGTGTTGTAGGAGGGACCCAGTGGGAGGTATTTGAATCATGTGGGCTGGTTTTTCCTGTGCTATTCTTGTGATACCGAATAAGTCTCACAAGATCTGATGGGTTTATCAGGGGTTTCCACTTTTGCTTCCTCCTCATTTTTTCTTGCCACCACCATGTAATGATTCACCTCCCACCATGATTCTGAGGCCTCCTCAGCCATGTGGAAGGGTAAGTCCAATTAAAGCTCTTTCTCTTCCCAGTCTTGGGTATGTCTTCATTAGCAGCATGAAAATGGACTAATACAGTAAATATTCATAAATGTTTGTGTAGTTATATATTTTAATTGAGAGGGTAGAGTTTTGCCTTTGGTTTCCTGCGTCCTACCACAAGTTCATGCTTAATTTTATAAGAAATTGCCAAATCATTTCCTAAAGTGGCCCACCAGCAATAGGTGAGGGTTCCAGTTTGTTTATATTCTCAACATTATATTTTCTGTTTTGGGGTGGGATATTATCTGGTGGATGTATAATACTATTTCATTGTAATTTCATTTTGTATTTTTCTCCAGATCGGTGATTTTGAGCACATTTTTATGTGCTTATTTACTTTTTGTATATCTTCTCTAGAGAAGAGTATGTTCATCTTTTGTCAATTTTTAGTATGGTTTGTCTTTTTATTACTGAGAAGTAAGAAGAAAGAACTTTATCAAAGTTTTGCAAGTAGTTTCCCCAAATTGTAGCACTTGTTATTTCTTTTACAGTTTCTTTCAAGCAGCAAAAGATTTTAATATAATGAAGCCCTTACATAAAAAAATAAAAGCATTAGCTCCCATCCTTCTTATCTAATCAAAGTTATCTTTCCCCCAAATTCCTCCTCCCTCTCCTGAGTTATAAATAAATACTCAACTCTTCCTTCAAAATGTATCCAATATCCTCTGACTACTTGCTATCTGATATATAGTTTGGATATTTGTCTCTTCCACGTTTCATGTTGAAATGTGATTCCCAATGTTGGAGGTGAGGCCTAGCGGGAGGTGTTTGGGTCATGGATGTAGATTCCCCATGAATGGCTTGGTGCCTTCCCTGTTGTAATGAATTTATGTGAGATCTCATTGTTAAAAAAAGTCTGGGACCTCCCTCTCTCTTTCTTGCTTCCTCGCTCACCATGTACCACACCTGCTCCCCCTTCACCTTCTGCCGTGAGCAGAAACTTCCTGAAGCCCACACTAGAAGTGGAGGCCATCACTATGCTTATTATAGTCTACAGGACAATGGGTCACAAATGCAAAAATAAAATTCTTTTCTTTGTATTAAAATTACCCAGCCTCAGGTACTCCTTAATAGAAACTCAAAATCGACTAATACACTATCTCGTCTTTGATTACTTTGGTAAATCAATATCATGTTTGAGCAGAGTGATGGTAATAATCTTTTCATCAGTGTCCTTGCTTCTGTTTTTCCCTGTTCACAGTCTATTCTTACTACTGAATCTAGGGTGATTCTGTTAAAACATGTTAGAGTATACCTTTCACCTGCTCAAAATATTCTATGATTTTAATTTTACTTATAAAAAGGTCAAGTATTGAAAATATCCTGAAAGATTCTAAAAATTAATCCCTCTCTCATTCCATTACTCCTCTGTTCTTATTTCCATTTCCTCTTCATTCTTCTCCCAAGTAACTCATCAATTTTCTTCATGCATACTGGGATACTCCTACTTTTGAGGTTTTTGCATTGCTGTTCCCTCAGCTTGAAATAATCTCTCCGCAGAACACCGCACACTTCACTCTTTCTTCTCCTTTGTGTCTTTGCCAAAATATTATTTTCTCAGTAAAGCCCTTAAGAACCACCTATTACAAATTGAATCCCTACACTTCTACAAACTTTTCGGTTTTATTTTTTCTGTGATTTTATTGTAATCTGATAACATACGTATTTTTACTTTATCTTTTATGCATTTCACCTCCAATAAAAGAATATTATGAAATCACGGTTTGTTTTCCTTTTTATTTACAATTGTATCAGTGCTAAAAGCATTTCTGACATATACGTAGCATGACATAAACACTTGTTAAATTAGTGAATTAATGCACCTTCCTTAAGAAATACAGAAAATAGTTTGAAAGGACAGTTCATCCATTCAACAAATATTTATTGAACATCTTCTAAATTTTTAGGAATTCAGAATCCCTGCTTTTAAATGGAAATCTCAGTTTATGCTACATCCCTATACTCTACCATACTCTATTAAATGTAAATACATTAGCACTTTATGGAATTTTTAACCATTTCAACAAAGAACAGAGTAATACTGAGGATTAATAAGTTTGCTCTCAGACTTAAACAAAGACAACCTCTGTAAAGGATTTTGTTTTTTGACAAAAAGGGGATAAGATTGACTTAAGCAAATATAAGTGGTTGAAGAAAACTAGTATTCTGAAGACAAAATTATCTTGATGAGTAGTAAGCAAACAGAATTTGATGAGGGGACATTTCTCCATCTGTGTTTTGGGTGGAGCTAGCTTTGGCTTAGGGTAAAAGCAACAAAATTGTAGAGAACTCAAATACTTTTACTTCTGAAATCTTGAAATTCCTCAGCAGATGTGGAGGACCCTGTCATTAAAGGAAAAACAGTGATAGTAATTGTCCTTGCTGCTCCAAACCCTTGAAATACTTCAGTGACACAACATTTTTCTAAGGGCAAAGTATAAAATCCTTAATAGGACTCAGAGAAGAATGCATTATCCAGCCACTGCTTACTGTTCCGAATTCATCTCTTCATCCTTCTTGTAATCAGTGCACTCTTAGTGAAAACAGTAAACCCAAATCTCCATTATCTTCTTTATGCTTTGTCCCTGTCCTTCAATATGCTGTACAATCTACCTGGAATGTTCGCCTGCTTCTTAATCCTCTCTTCACCTGGAGAACTCCTACTCACTCTCTTGTTCTCTGTCTCCATGTCACAGTACCTTGTTTTCTCAAGATGCTGTGTGATTATCATTTCATACTAAACTTAACCCGAATATACACCTTAGTATTGTAAACTGGGGTTGCTTGTTTACATTTTCTCTTTCATTGGCCTCCTGAAAGCAGAAACTGGATTTTGTTCACTTGACATATCCAGTGTCAAGTACTGAGTGTAGCAAAAGGCTGCTGCTCCATAAATGTGTGTTAAACAAGTTAAATGAATGGATCTTTCCCTTCTGCTTTCTCCTCTTTGTTACCACGAGAGTTTTTATATATACGTATATAGGCATATGTAAAAGAAACTAATATATACATGTTTATGTATATATGTTTATACACACACACACACACACACACATATACATAAAAGTTGAGCTTAGTACTAGACACTAGGTGCGCTAAGTGAACAAGCTCTGAGGGCCTCTGGGCTCTTCCTCTTTCCAGCCAGAGAGTGATAGCAGTTTCCTAATGGTGCTAATCTCTGGTAAACCACCCACGTTTGCTTTCTCACCTGGATAACTAACACTTAAAAAATTCAGGGTGATTTCTGTTTTTAGGAGTGGACCCTGTCAATAGTTTCTTTTACATAGTTTACTCATATTCCACAATACAGGGCATTGCTTATAGTTTTCAGTGAATAAACACTTAATGCTGATTATGTAAGAAATGGTGACATGAGATAGATATGTAAGATAAAAGACCAAGTAGTTCTGCTCTGGCATCCTTTCTGTTTTTCAGAACAAGCCTCAACCCTAACATTTGTTGCTTCCTCTGTGTTGATTGTGTTTTCCTCCTGTGTTTACCTGGTTAACACCTACTGATTTATTCTAATACCAGTTCGAGCACTTCCTCCTCAGACCATGTCACACACACAAGGGAGGCTTTTTATTTTCATCCTTTACACTATTTTATATATGTCCATTACATTAATTAGAACTGGTAATTATGTATTAACTTTTGAGAATATTTGGCTAACATCTGTTTCCTTCCCTAGAGTATATATTCTGTAAAAGAAGGGTAGTGTCCTATTTACTCAATACTGTACCTCCAGATCACAGGACTGACTTGATATCTAGCAATTATAAATTCTTGAATGAATAAACAAAAAAGTGAAGAAACACGAAGGATTCGCAGAATGCAAGATTTTTAAGAAAACTAGACACTAGGGTGAAAGTAAAGGAAATGATATGTCTAAATTGGATTGAAAGGCAGGATTAAATTTTACATATTCATGTGTATATATAATTCAATCAGTAGTGAGAAGTATTGAAGTGTTTTAACTGTGGGAATTAGTGAAATTCTATTTGCATTTCAACAAAATCAGTGATAATAGTTTCAATTATTCATTGTTGAGAATCTCATAGGAACACAAAGACTATGATTTGGAGTCAAAATAAATTTCCACTTGCTTCTCAATTTAATCATCAAGAGAAAATAAATCACTTTTTACTGTTTATTTGTAAATTTATTACTCTATTCATTTTATGCTATATTGTTGACTTCACCTCAGCACCCCCACCTCCACACTATAATACATTAAACTGATGTCCTTAAGGAATTAACTGAAATGATTATCAGAGTCCCTTTTCTGAGGTACATAAAACAGTAGTTGGCCATTTTCTTAAATGTATGTCATTTGGATTGTTTTCAAAGGAATGTTACCATCTTTCATTTCTGTAGTTGTTTTATTGTTCACAGAGGTTAGAACATAGAGAAAATGAGCATCTTAATTTCCTTAGTAACTTTGGACTTAGGATCTTGAACCATAATATAACCTGTGTGTCTCTTCAGAAATAATAAAAGGAAAGATTTACAACATGTTTAACTAAAAAAAGAGAATAAACTAGCATTCCATATGCTACTCTACACCAATTAAATTAAGGTGTCTAAGATATTCAATTGTTAGTCTAAAGATTTTGAAAACAATAGATTGTTGCTACATTGTTCCAATGGCAAGCAGGGCCAGCTACATAATTTTCTAGGTAGACCCAGTGCCAAATGAAAATGTGACACTCTCTGTTCAAAGATCAGAAAAAAAACCTTTTCTCACATGGTATTTATTTTCTTTCTTGCATGGTAAATGTATGCTATTTAATGTTGAACTGTCCTGGGCACAGGGATACTCAGTTTGTACAGACCATCACAGGCATGCCCTGCAAATCCACACTTGGGGCAAGCACATCCTGATCTAAATTTCCCTATACCTCTGCTGAGTGCTTTGGGCTACAGTGGTCTTTGGGTATGAATGGAGAAGAGGGTCACTAAGAACTTATTCTGGGTGGGAAATTGGTGAGAGGCAGAACCACACGTGAGCAGACGCTTCCAGCACATGCTCTGTTGTCCCATCAGACCTCGCTTACAAAACCAACTCAAAGATACAATTTTTAAGCACTTCAAGATGGCCACTGGAGAGCATCAAGCCCCAGGTATGAGGTCCCACTGGGAGTTCAGGGTCCTGTGTCGCTCCACTGGTTATTTACATGTTAAGTCAGGCATCATGGTAAGTGTAAGATTACAGCCTCAACCAACAAGTCATTCTATGTAAGAAACAGGACTGCCCAAGATCATCAGTATAAGCCAGCCATGAGCTGTATATATTTGGATTTAAATGACTTCCTCTTTACACATTTGAAAAAGTGTGACCGATTCAAGTTTATAGATTTGTCCAAGTGTGATTATTCCTTCAGTTTGCTAGTAATGGATTTGACCACCAATGGTAGCATGCTACAAGATTATTCCTAGTGGCATTTCAGTGGCTTCACCTCCAAAGCTCCAGATCAATTTGTACAATAAATTGGGAAAGTGCGCTTATTTTTACCATGCCCTCCCTAACATGCTTACACTTCCCTGGAGCATCCAAAGACTGCTTTACTAGAAGGTTTTTCAGTTCTACTCAATAAATTACCTTGTTTCAAAACTGTCTGTTTCTCCTCTATACACCCTCATTTTTTAAAAAAATGAATTTCTAATTCAGTTCCTATCTACCGTCACCTAACTCACTAAATGGAATTTATATCTCAATTTTATTTCAATAATTGACTTCTGAGAACACTAAGAGAAGCTCAGAATCTTACAAATTTTGACAATGGTGACTCTAAGATCCCTGTAATAAAGATTAATTATGCCATTGACAGATGCTAATAATGCTCTACAAATAATATTAAAGGGAAAAATCCAACTATATATTCCCAGTGACAAAAAATTACGTAATATAAGGGCAATTTAGTTTAGTGGTTAGATTTATATCCTAAATATGTGTCTTCCTCTAAATAGCCATGTGACCTTTGGCCTGAATTTTCTTTTTTGTAAAATGTGATGAGAGTTTCAAAGATGTATTCAAAATTGTCTTTTATTGGAAACACGGCATTTTGTTTCTGTCTCCGGGAAGGCAAAAGTTATTTGGGAGAAGTAGAGAATCACATAGTGGGAATACTCCAACACCTTAACGCCAAGACCACACGTAGGTGAAAGAAGGACAAACACGAATGAGGAGTGTTTCTAGAAATGGGAAACGTGATTTTTGGTACAAGGCCATGGTGGGAACTTCTTAGCGTAGGGTTCATGGTTAGACTTAAAACATGACCCAAATTCCAAGCAAAGTACTGTGTTTATGTCAAATTATTTTATGATTCTACCAGATTAGCAGAAAAAAACAGTAATCAAAATGTGATTTTAAATGCCAATAACTTGTAGGTTTCCTACAGGCCATAGAAGGAACTTCAGGGTTGTATGAGGCAATACGTATGTTATTCAGTGCTTAGGAGCAGAAGATAGCCTGAAGTAGGTGAGTGAATAATTCATATCAAGAAGTACAAGGTTGATGGGTTTATATTTTCATGGGAACAAATCTAGTTTTGAAAAGTTACTTTTTTAAGCAAATAAGTATGTAATGTTAGAGTATATGGTAAAAAAACAATTGGAGTCATTAGATCCTAAATCCTCCTGTCACGGAGTCATCCGAGTTTGTGGACTGTTGACTCTCTGAGAATACAGTCCCTAAAGCTTCTCTGATCTCTGGCAGGATATTGGAATGTGTTCCATTCTTTGGCAAAATTGCCCAATACACAAAACTTACCTTAGGAATTTTCCAATTCTTTTTTGATCCCCCAATATATTGAACAAATTTTCACTTCCTGATATTCTTTTAATTCGGAATTAAAAAGACAAATTTCTGAAACATAACTTAGTAGAATGCTTTTAAATTTTAAAGTAAATAGTTGCAGTATTCCAAGGATATGATATTTTCCAGAAATACTTCATTAGTTTAAAAGTGCCTAGATTACATTATTATTGTATACTAACTCCCATCTATACTACAATGTATTTCTAAAATGTCCCATATGTTCGTATCATATGTGTCCTCTATCTGTATAAGGATTTTGATCAGTAAAGACAAAATGAATGAATGTTTTGGTAGAATGTGCAAGGCATGTGTTTTTAGGACTCTCAGTAAGGTACCCATTCTAGTCATTGTTTGGGCCAGTCTTCAGAAGGTGATTTTGCCGGGTGCAGTGACTCATAGCTGTAATCCCAGCGTTTTGGGAGGCTGAGGTGGATCACTTGAGGCCTAGAGTTCGAGACTAGCCTGCCAATATAGTGAAATCCCGTCTCTATTAAAAGTACAAAAAGGTACTGGGGCATGGGCACGCATGCCTGTAATGCCAGTTACTGAGGAGGCTGGGGCATGAGAATCGCTTGAACCCAGGTGGCTGAGGGGCAACAAAATGAAACTCGGTCTCAAAAAAAAAAGGTGATTTTTCTATATATTCTAGCGCAGTAAACTATTTGTTTATTAGTCAGACCTTTTCTAATCAACGTAGCAAAATATCAAACTTCAGATAATAAACAGTAGTTGAAAGATAGCTCATTCATTTGTAATTTTTTTGTTTGCTTAAATCATAAGATGTATAATTATAATTTTTTTTAAAAGCACTGAATTTCCCCATTCCTCCGTTCAGCATAGGAATACTTAAATTTGAAGAAAACAACAATTCTTGGAAGAATAATTTAATTATATTACAGAACTAAGTTATGAAGGTATCGGCACAAAATACTGCATTCAGGTTCTTGCTGAAGTTCATGAGGTGGACTGATGACAACATAGGTGTTCAATAGTTTTTGTATTTTTTTTCCTAAACTTAAGCCTAACCCTCACCTAAGCCTATAGTTATGTGTTGATTAAATTACATGTAACACAGAGCAGTCTAACTGGTATTTGAAATGAAACTGAGAAACTGCTTTTCTCCTTTAATCTTTTCTCTGTGCATTTCTATGTTTTCTAGGTTTCAAAATACTAGAGGATAAAAATTCTTAAATTTTACAAAACAGATAAAGTATGGTTTGAAATTTTTAAAAAACTGTACAGTTCCTTGAACCTCTTAGTTTAAATGTGTAAACTGTTACATATTAGCATTATCCTGGAATTGTCATATCATGAAGGGCCTTCATAGGCATCAAAACCCAATTATTAATAACACTTAGACTTAATATCCTTTATTGAATTGCATGAACCAGAATTTCTAGTGTGCCTTCAATTCTATACATTATTTGACCAAAGTAAGTATTGCCATTATGAAAACAGAGTTGATTTACCTACGAAGCATGGGTTCCATATTTGTACATAGTTGAAAAACTGCTAACAGTGGGCATTTGGGGTAATTTAAAAAAAAAAAAAAAGGACACGTGGATGCATGTTTTACTTCAAATATCACTATTTTCTTTCAGATGTGCTGAATCTGATCTTCGATACAGTGTCAAATTTCCTAACTTGTAATGCAGGGCATTTTTTAATATTAAATGAAAAAATGTGAATTAAAAACAAAATAAAATGTTATTTAATAAAATAAACCAGATACAAAATCTTTCCTTGTATTTACAGATAAATTTTAATGGAATATTTCATGGTCTAACACAAATATGAGACCCAATGACACTAAGTCTTGTACAGCCTTTGGCTTACCCTGTATAACAAAATCTGTTATTTAAAGTAGACTATAAAATACTTTATGGTAAGTGAACTTCCAAAGACACAAAGAAAATCCTCCATAAATTTAAAAGCTTATCTGAAATCCTTATTGGCAGAAGCTTAGGTTGGATATATGATTAATTGCATTATCTTAGGTAGCTGAAATATATAATACTGGTTAGAGTGTGAAGGTTAAAAAAAATAGGTTTAGGTATTTTTGCTTCTGTTCCTACTCAACATTAGTAAACACACGTAAGTGAATGTAAAATTACCTTTACAGAGTTTCAAAATTTTGGCAATCTCAAGCAAATTTCCCTAAGTCAGCAACATTTTTTTTTAACCCTTAGTCATCGTATTACAAGGTTCATATATTCCAAGGAATATTGATTAAATGTTGTACAAATTAGATAACATTTATTTTACTGATGCTTAATTTTTAAAACCTCCATTTAGAAATTTACAAGTAAAATGGGCGTCATCGAGGAAAACTAAAATGGATGGATAATGTATGCAGTTGAATAAAAGGTATTCCAAATAATGTTTTTGGCGTAAAGAATGTTTTGTACCATCATTTTAATGACCTGTCCCTGGAAAAAAGAAAGTTCCATCTTTCAATGTCTGTTTTCAAGGTTAAGAAATGTACTAAATGAATAGACAATTCAGTAATGTCCAACAGATAACTAAAATTCAAATTTTATTTTTCCATATTTATCGGACAATTTTTTTTCTGACAAGACTATACTGAAAAATGAAGTGCAAATGGGAACCCTGTAAAAATGTTTATAAGAGTTGTACATGACATACTTTAAACGCCGCTAAGTACACATTGAATACTTTGTAAGTATATAGGCATATCAACATGCAAGTGTCATGTACCTAATATTACAATATGCATTTTGTTTTTTGAAAATGTTAATGACAAG
Organism: Macaca nemestrina; assembly: GCF_043159975.1. Lineage (NCBI taxonomy): Eukaryota > Metazoa > Chordata > Mammalia > Primates > Cercopithecidae > Macaca > Macaca nemestrina. The sequence continues at coordinate 193,531,739 of NC_092126.1, forward strand.
AGTAGATTCAGTAACTATGTTTCTCCATTTTCTGTGCTTATATGGTTAATTTTGTTGGATCTTCTTTATAGCACAGAATTTATTTTTTATGCTGTCATAAATATACCCTTCCAAAAGTTATGAATTTCATGTCATAAATAGCACATTTTATTTTTGAAGCTGCATTACTGGGAACACCTGCGTTTCTGGATACCATTTTCAGAGATAAGTCTTTAAATTATTTTTAGCATGGCAGACTTGTTCTAATGTTGTTTGTGTTGAAATGTTTATGATAAAAATGGAGCTTTCTTGAGGGAGTATTTTTTGGTTGAATGAAAAGCTAAACAACAAATTCACGAATATTGATGTGAATGCAATATGAAGAAAACAGGTCAGTAATCTCAAATTCATAAATCCTTGGGTTATGACTTGACTGCATCATAGAATCTACAATAAGTACAGTAGGTACAGTTAAATAAATTTGAAAAAAGATTAAAATTGTATACATTTATAAGGAGAAAGAGTACTAGCTTTGAAAAATTTCTAGATTTTTGTTCTTTCTATTTATGAGATTTATTCAATACATTAAAAACACAGAGAAAAGCAAAAAGGATAGAGATATAACAATTCAGTTTACATTTCATCGTTTTTTTTTAACCAATTGGTGACCACTGCCTTCAAACATCAATATTTTATTGCGTATGACTTTCACTATCAGTAAATATAAAGAGAAAAGTGTCTACTAGTATCATGTACACGAAAAAGCATCTGAAGAAATAAAGCATTTGAGGTTTGACAGTACTGTTTGTAAGTGTAATGTTGCATTTCATACCGCACTTAAAAGTCCATGTGGTCACTGCTGCTTTGACCCTGGATGTGGAAAAGTGCTTAAGTGCTGAGCCCTGGTAGGTTTTTGTTTTGCCCCTGCAATCTTCAAATATCTTTTAACTTTTCTTCTTTCGAAATATACAGTATGTTTCGTAGGGGAAAATAGTGGTTTTTTTTTTTGTTTTTTTTTGTTTTTTGTTTTTTACATCTCTTTCACATTTGGGCCCATTCTCTCCAAAATAATCATACATTTCTTGATATATATATATGTGTGTGTTTGTGTATATATATGTATCAAGATATATATATCAAGATATATATATATCACTTCTTGATATATATATGCATACAAAATATGTGAAGATCAACCAAATATTATTGATAACATAACCACATAACATAGAAACATCTTACTTTAAGCATATTTTAGAGATTCACCATTGTAATTTGAGATATTCATGTTTTTATTTTTTCCTACAGAAGAGTCTGTCATTTCTGTTAGGATAATTAAATTACATCATTGCAAAATTCTTAATATGTCTATGCAGACAAAATGAAGTGGGCATTTGTGGCAATACTGTGCATTATATGAGGATTATTTATTAATAAGGAGAAATTTTTAAAATACTTAAATTGGTCTCATACAGATAATACTACTTGGTAAAATAATTCATATACATGATTTTTACTTAAAACACACCATGAATTTATAAGAAATTGTTACATTTTAAAAATTAAATATCAGATTGGATCGCAAAGTGTTGCCATTTTAATTATTTTTAAAAATCAATACAATTATATTAACATTGAAATATTTAATAGGCATGAGAAGGACTATTCTTATAAAGTTATAATATTTTGCCTTTAGGAAAAGCTAATGATAGAAAAGGAAAAACAAATGCAGATTCATACACCACAGAATACACTGAAGAACTTGGCTTTTGAGATTTCCCAGGGGGTGGGGAGTGCACTGTTATAATAGTTCCGTAAGAATGCTTCCTGGGATATCTGGTAAATAATTATTTCCTCTATTTATATTGAAGTATCATAGCCCATGTTAAAAGTGAGAGGTAGAAGGATTATTGTAAGTATGCATGGCAGAGAACTTACCAGCTATGTCCAATAACTATTGCATTCAGTATTAATAATCTCAATACATAAAAATGCTGATGATTTTAGAACCCATTCTTATATGTTGTCCCCTTTAACTCTCTTTATTATCTTGCTACTTTCAATCCATTGCCTTTGGAAGGGTATGAGTGCAAAGGGCTTGTTCAGGGGTAGAATAGAGAAAGGGAAAAAATGAATAGAAAAAAAAAGATATTTAAAAATTCCCATTAAGATACAGTGACTAACTATTAAAAGTACCTTATGTTCTTTCATTGACTACATTTGTACTTATAATAAAAGTACTACAATCTATGAAAACATGCACATATTTCAAACAAAACTGAAGAATTCCCAATTCAATGAGATATGAATCGAAATTTAAAACTCAGGTTATTTCTTTCTCTGCAATAACACTAAAAACTAATCCAAATAAAAATGTTACTGTGTCACATTAATAAGAAAAACTTAACTTGTCCTTGAATTAGTTGTATTTTAATGAATGCTTTAGTGTGTGAGAGGTGAAGATTAGCAACCTCTTGGATCTTGTTGAAGAATTCTTTAAAATCCCTTTGCATTAAGTATCCAGCAATAGAACTGCAGATATTGCACTGAGTATATTTCAATATTGCCAGTGTATATTTCAAAACAAATTCTATTATCTACACTAAGATTTCCTCTTTCCCAATATTCAAAATGCATATTATAATTACATGGGTTTCCAACATCCATACACAGCAAGTACAAGATACTTACATGTACGTACACTGTAGTTACCTATATTTTGCATAGTTTTTAGTGTGTACTTTGTGCCACTTAATAAAAAGCATTACTCAACAGTAATTCTCATTAGGTGTTTCATTTATTCGGCTGTGATTACTGGTTATTTTTTGTTTTGTATTGTTTTATCAGAAATTAGCATTTGCAAAGGGAAATAATATTGGGCAATTTGAGCGACTCTAAGTAATTAGCAATATCATGGGAAAGTTGCGGTAAAACATGAGGTTTTGCGTTTTCTCCACAATTAAAAAGCATAATGTAAAATTTCATATTTGTTGTCCACTAAATTATCTTCATGTCCAAAGAAAAACAAAAAGCATTTGAAATGTTCCCCTTGGTAACACTTTGCAATAAGTGGCACTAAATTACACGATAACTGCTATGTTACATGGAAGAGCCATCACTGTCAAACAGCTGCTATACATGTGCCTATATGGAATCTCAATGCTGTTACAATCATGAGTACATAATTACAAATGAGCTTGTACTTTTGATTGAGATATTTATATTTTTACAAAGAAATAAAAATAAATGAGGTGTTAGTTTCTTTGCCATATTTGGGAAAGTTAGTTTTCTTTCTCTATTTGTTATTTTAATTGTGGGGTTTCAATGAAAGATTAAGCATCTTGAATCAATATGAGATCATCCAGTTTCTAGATTAAACTCCAATATCAGGTTCCTTAAACTGCTTCTTGGATTCTCTGGTAAAAGAAAACAAGTTGAAATTTCTCTCTCTTTTCTATTTTTCTTTCTCTCTTATACACACACATATACACACACACGAACATGCACACCATCAATACTCTGCTCATGCGCTCTGTCACAAACATTTCTTTTTCCTCCTAATTTTGATAATAATCCTATCTAGAACACGCAAAAATTGAAGAAAAAAAAAAGAAAGAAAGAAAAATGCTGCTTAGACTTGATTTTGATGGAGGACAACCAATTTACACTGTAAACAGTACACTGGCAGAGAATAGCTACTTTTGGTAAAGAATAATGCTCCATATTCTACTAAGGGTGTGTGTGTGTGCACATTGCTTCCATTGAGTTCCCTACCTACTGTACTCACTTAGAAGAGACAGAAATTGACTCTACGTGCACACAATGTGCACGTTCCAGACAATGCAATTGACATCATTCTCATTTCGAAATACTATGTCATTATTTTCTGACTTGTTGGAATAGAAATGGGCAGAATTTTTACAATTTATTTTTTGTTTGGTTGAAAATTAAATAATTTTTAAAGGTATGAAAATATAACTTCATTGCTATTATTTTCTCCAGTTCAGAACATATCTAATTTAAATCAAACTATATTTAACAGGCAAATATTTGATTAGATCCCACAAATTATAATATACCAGTGTTTATAACTAGTATAGTAATCTAGTTGTTTTAGCTAACTGGATTTATAAGAGTTCTAATGAGATTTTATATTACTCTGAAGGGTTAAAAGAGTCAAAAATCTTGAAATGCAACCAATTTTGAATTTCTAATTTTACAGTGCTATAAATAATGACTGAGTTATTTAGGCAACAATTTAGTTGTTGGAGCCAAGTAGAATATAGATGAAATGAAGAAGGATGTAAATACAGCATCGATGAAGAGTGGCAATTTCGTAAGTGCATCCTGAAATTAGGCTTTAAATAGTAATTGATGATGCAGTTTGTACAACTTACTTCTGTAATAAGAACCTTTCCATTTTGTACTAACAGGATGAATTTTGCTTTGTGGAGTCTTTCTAAAGATTATGCATTGAAAGATATGAACAGTTTATAAACCTAGTCTAGTTTCAATGTGTCTAGTAGCACCTACCTGATTCTCTCAAACTACCATAGTATATTAACATATTATTGCATTTTTCCACAGATGGTATGGAGTGAACTGTAAAAACAAGCATGCAATCACATCAATGCAGACTTATTTCCTTAAAATGTCATACTGTATATGATTTATTATGTTAACACTCAACCACATCATATTATTTATGTTCTGTATATTCTGAAAAAGTGCTGTTTGACTGACATCGTCCTTTTTCTTTTATAAGAAATCAACAAGATAAATGCTTCAACAATCAAAAAAAAACTTGAAAATTCTAACATTTTCCTTAAAAGATTTATACTTTACTGATAAATACTCTAAGATACAGCACCCTTGTCTTTCATTTGATATTAATACATGATGTTGCACTCAACCATTCTTATTCCCCAAAAATATATTCCACAATACTATTTTTAAAACCATAGGCCATCATGCGTCAGACATCACAAGTATAGCTACCATATTGTCATATTTGTTTTCTTCTTAAAGGTGCAATGCTTGTAAATTGGATTTTTTTGAAATCTAACTGGAGTTTTATTCTTTAGCATATAATAAATTTAATGAGAACTAATCTAACAATATTTTATTTTACTAGAAGAAATAATAAGACTTTAGATTGACTGTGTCATATTTAAGAATACAGCATTTCTTAATGGTTAAATACACCAAAATTTTAAAATAATCCAGAGAAAGAGACTTTCACTTTGGAGTTAAAAGCATGGCAGAAATTCTCTATCACTCACTGTTTCATCAGTTTGTACCTCACAAAATGCATAGACAGGAATTTAATATAAAGAATTAGTTCATTTATACAGAAAACATATCTTAAACACTTCTTTTTGGCAAACCAACATAGGTAAGCAGCTCTGGAACTGCAAAATGAAAATTTGTAAAGTTTTAGCAAACTAAAATTTATTTTTAGGTTATTATTCAACTGTGGTTGTAATTTAAAACCTGAGGCTGTGCACTGGTTGTTAGCTTAAAATTACCTTTCCTTATAACATTGTGCTTCCATTGTATAACAAAAAAAATTAACAAGAACTAGAAAAATTTGTTGTTGAACAGTGCTAGGACATACAGACAAAAATACTAATACATGTTATCTACTTATAATATTGGTTTAAGTAATATCTAAAGGGATATAATGGACGTTAGAAAATGCTTACTTATGACTGAATTACATACAGCCAAAAAAGTTAAATATGTATCAAATAATGTTTAATTGGATTTATTATATGCACTATATACAGATACTAAAATGTCTCAAAATTGTGCCCTATGGACACTTCAATATTGTTTAGGCAGGTGAATCTTTATGAAGCAAATAAATTATAGAATCAAATTAGAGAAATGAATGAAATCTTTGTGATTCCAAAAGCAGTAAATCATTTGGAATAATTTATTGGTAAATGAAGCTACAATCTCCTAATAGTAAGATCTATATAATTATAGAAGATATCATGTCATGATTGCAATTCGTACACATGGCTCCTGTATCAAATACTATATTTCAATAGCAAATCGATACAGCTTTACCAGTATAATCTCCAACATTCCAAAAACTACACTATAGTGTTTTTTTTTTAATTTTATGTTTTCTAGGACATATGTTTCCAAAACATGTTGTCTTTGAAGACAGACATGTAGAAAACAGTAATTGTAAACCTCTAACCTTCAATTAATCATAAGTACATTAGGTCCTTCTCTAATCCTGTTACTTGTGAAAGCCGTCCAATGGTAAACTAATAAGGTCTATGACTTAAAGGGGAAGAAATGGGGGGAAAAAAACTCTGCACACATTTTTTAATGTATAAAAACCACTCAGTATCATGATCCAAGGAGATGATTAACATTGTTAAGGCTGTATATTCAAGCACTGTATGTTAAAAGAGCAATGGTGTGAAATTTAGGCAGTAAGAAATGTCCTGCATTATGGATGGTACAGTAATTAAAGAATGATGCTTTCAACAGCTGATTGTTGGTATGCACTGGCTACTGATAGCAGTACAGTATGGGAGTTAATAAGGGTAGCAGACGATGGTAGAAATGAATTCTGAAAGATGATAGCCAGTTTTCTCCAGCAGTCAGCCTGGTAGTAAAACTCAGAATCTTGGCCTGCATCTTAAATGAAATACTCTTTTTTCTCTTCAGCATTGACTTGGCTGCCTTCAGCATTGATAATGGCTGTATCAGCGTCTGGTGCATCTTCAGCTCCTTTAGCTTCATTTGTTAAATACGTTCCTGTATATATTGGAAGAAAAATATATTAGCTCTGTGAGACTGGTAAAATATTCAGCATTAAAGCGACATTATCTAGGAAGAAACTTTTGCCAGATTTTTGAGACCTAATATGCTACCCAATTGACTCTCCTAAGGTTGCACTGTTTCCTTTCAGTTTTCAGGTATCCTGCAGGTGAAGTTGCGGCTTGATTTACTACAGGCAAGGGCCAAACTGGAATGGGTAATAAGTAATTGTGACTTCTTTAATGATGGATAAAATCAATGTGAACCTTATAGCTGTAGCAATCAGGGTCTTTTGTTAAGATCTTTTTTTTTTTTTTTTTTTTTTTTGAGACGGAGTCTCGCTCTGTCGCCCAGACTGGAGTGAGTGGCGTGATCTCGGCTCACTGCAAGCTCCGCCTCCCGGGTTCCCGCCATTCTCCTGCCTCAGCCTCCCGAGTAGCTGGGACTACATTTTGTTAAGATCTTAAAAATGGTCATGTTAAACTTGTCACTGTTTATTTTGGTAAACTTCTTTAAAAGTAGGTTATATTAATAAAGTGGTACCTGGCCCATTGCACAATATATATTTTCCTCACTAAATATGGCTACACAGATGTTCACAAATTGACAAACAGAAACATCAACCAAATAGTTATAGTTGGATTTCAGTTCTAGACATAAATTACAAACTTTCTTCTCTTTTTTTCTATTTTTCTGAGCCAGTGGCTTACTCAATGACATCTAGCCGTTGGCTAAACACTATTTTGTTAAGCCAATTCAACTTTAAATTTAAGTAAAATAATGAAGAATTCACTGAAATAATTTAGCATTTATCTCTATCTCCCTATTGTACACACATGTACAGAAACATATATGCACTGATGTCATATTTTATAATGAAGTTAGTCTAGAATATTTTGCCAACGTTGAATACTCTGACTGAATATAACCTACCTTTATGCCTCGCCAGGTATCGACCAAGCAGAAAGATAGAACACAGCGTGACAAATACAACTACAGCCACTATTCCTCCTATGAGAGCATGGTCAGGGCCATTCTGGCCAGCCAAAGCATTAGGATCTGGAAAAGAGAGGAAAATATTGTTCCAGTTCATGTGTTATTTAGTCATAGAATACATAACTGCATTAGAATGAATGGTTTTGAAAATTAACACAATTTTTATTAAATAATACATTAATGTGTGTTATACCAATCATCCTGTGAACAAATACTATAATATACAAGTTATCTGGGGATATAATATTTGATACATCAATCACTATTGCCTTTGAGCTTACATTTTAAGGAAAAGATTGGATAAGCAAATATACATACATCATTTTGTATAGTTATAGGCCATTCCTTCCTCCTCACCTCCATCTGAAAATATGTGTGTGTATGCCTGTATATTTCTTTGGTGTGACTAACACAACTATATTGTTATTTAGTTAAAATAATGTCATGAGAAAGCCTAAGGCCAAAAATGATATTTGAGATTTATCATTATATAAATATTATTTAAAGCTATGGAAATTGACTAATTCACCCATGGGTGTCTAGATGGGGAAAAGAAGAGGTCTGAGAACTGACCACTGGGAACTTCCATATTTAAAATTCAGGAAGAGGAATAACTTTCAGTTTTGCAGACTGAAAAGGAGAGAACAGTCAGATAGGAAGTGATATTGGAGAAAACACTGTAGTTGATCAAAGGGAGGAATGTATTTTGGCAGGAAAGCAGGGGTTGGGACTCTGTTAAATGCTGTTGATAGAAAGGGGAATATTAATACTCAGCATCAAGATTTAAATGCCGGTGGAACTTGTGATTCTACAGGAAGTGATTGGAAAGAGACAAATTAATAATATACTTTTATATTCTGCCTTCAATAGGATTTCCCAGGCAAGAGATCAGCCCAGAAAAGGATGGCCAGTTTTCAAGAAGAAATGAAAAGGCCAAAAGAATATCCAGACATTTGGGCACTCAAAAATTTGGAAAATTAGCTCTTCATAGAAATCACATAATGAGGGATAAAACTGAGTAAAGACCTGGGCAATAAAATCCACTAAGACTCAGCCCTATGACAAAGATCAGATTGAGTGTACTTCCTGCTTTCCCAGGTTCATTGTTGCAGATAGCCTCCGGATAGCTATTTATAATTTACAGATGGATTTAAGAGAGAGTGAAAGTAAGGAAATAAATTAGGCTTGGCAAGAATGCCTTCAAAAACTAGGGCTGGATTATAGGAACATTAATCTGACAAATAGATTGTGAGTCTTCTGTATTTTTAATGTAACTCTGTGTCAAAGGATCATATGTCTAGACAGAAAGAAAAAATAGTCTGACTGTTTGAAACTTCAAACAACCTCTAGACACCTGAACTTGCTAAATGCAAAAAGTGGACTATAAAAGCTGTGTATCCTAATGGAGGACATACTCCCCAACATCTACTTCAAATAGAGTCATGGACTATGACTAACTAGGTTGAACTCAACAGAAGGTAGAATTTGGGAAAGCAAAAAAGAATGAATAGAGGAGAATCCGGGTTCTTTAGGGAACAACAACCCTTTCCAAGACAGAGGGGCCTTGTCACGCCAGCCTGGCATGTTTTTATAATTGCTACAGATCCCTGATTCCCCTGTGTATACCATTCTTCCTTTAATTCCAAATGGGAGTATATATTATCAAGGAGTGCTTCTCCTCTATCATGTGTACTGTGTATGGGATGGAGAGGAGCATTAATAACTTGTCTTCTTTTCAGCAGATATGATGAAGAGAATTGTGCATATCTGAAGATCTTGAGCTTTGAGTGGGACACCTTGGTTTGATGGAACTTTCGTTTGTTTCTTTAGATGGGATGTGGTAGTGGTGTGTGTAAAGGACACGAGGTGAAAAAATATTTGGTGATCAGAATGGTATATTGGGGCCGAGATTTCTAGCTGATAAACATTTTCTTTGCTTTCAGTTATTAGAACTAGGCGTTTTCCGGTCTCTCTTACAGTTGATTAAACAAAGTGATTTGTATTCTAGACAACTAAATGAAGGCTCAGCCAATAAAAAATCCTCACACACGTAAGCCCCTCCTGGGTGACCTCAGGAGATGAAAGTTGAAGATAAGAGAGTCAAAGAAGTAAGTAAAGCTATTTGTCACTAAATCTCTGGGAAAAAAAAAAAAAGCCCAATTAACAATACACACTATGTTTTGTTTTGTTTTATATTTTGCCCAGACTGGAGTTCAGTGAGTGGCATGATCTCAGCTCACTGCAACCTCCACCTCCCAGGTACAAGAGATTCTACTGCCTCAGCTTTCCAAGTAGCTGGGATTACAGGTACCCACTACCATAGCTAATTAGCCTCAGCTAATTTTTGTATTTGTTTTTAGTAGAGACAGGGTTTCACCATGTTGGTCAGGCTAGTCTCGAACTCCTGACCTCAAGAAATCCACCCACCTTGGCCTCCCAAAGTGCTGGGATTACAGGTGTGAGCCACTGCATCCAGCCTAATGATACACCTTTGAAATGCTTATTGCGAGGGTATGGGAGGCAGGGAAGCTTTACTTCAAAAACATTAATCATTAAAATTAAAGTTATGACAGTTAATTTTAGCTCTCTAATATCTATTTCTTGTATTTCCCTACATTTCTATCATTGCCCATGAATCTCCAAAAATGAGGAAAAAATAAACCTGTCATATTTCTGAATTCACTATTCATATTACTTGCGATATACTTTGGAATCAGTTTAAAAATCCACCTCTTGCTCAAGTTTTCATATACGGTCATAAATCATATCCATTATATTTGCTGAGTACCTTTCAGAAATGGGTACTCTTTTAGAGAACTTAGAAATCATTTTTGTTCATGTATCTCTGCACCTGTCTTTTTTGCTGAAGGTGAATTCTAAAAAGTATTTCTGGATCAATGGTATAAATATTTTGTAAAGGCTTTTGATAAATATTGTCAATGTACATTGCCGAAAAATTGTGCAAATTCACCCCCCTCTCCCATCAACAGTACCTGAGGGATTCTTTTCTCCATATTGTATTACATCAAAATACAATTTTAAAAAATTTTGCCATTCTAATGTGGAAAAGTAACATCCAGATTTAAATGTTTTGGATTAATGAAATTACAGGTTAACATAATAATGTCTAAACATTTTCTGCTATTTTAATTCATTAATTTTGAAATGCCTGTCTATGCAATTTGTCCATTTTTCTATTTAAATTTTGTTTTAACAGCTCTCTTTACATAAAGATTCACATTTTTTAGCAAGTTCTCTATTTTTCATTTTTGGTATTTTCAGCTAGATTAGTCTTACAACTTTATGTAATCAAATCCATTAAATTATTATGTATGACACATGGCTTGAGGGTCATGGAATAAAATACTTTTGCAATAAGATTATATGCATATAAATCTATATGGTCATCTAACCCTTTTGTTATACTTTAATCCTTCTAAAATGTATTTTGGTCTATGACTTGAGGCTAAAGTGTTAAAATACAACTTTGTTTTTGTTTCTACAGCCAGCTGTCCTCCAAACAATTTCTTTCATCAATAATTTTATTTTTTAAAATAAATTGTCTATCAATTTTATATATAAAATATGTCTATATATTTTATAGGTTTCTAAAATAATTGTCTATATATTTTTATGTTTCTGCACATTCTAGTCTATATGAGTGATCTGTATGCCCAATCTTACACCAGTATTATGGTTTTAAAAATCAGTTGAAGGACTTCTAAAAGACACCCCCTATCAAGTTCAGAAAAATTTTGGAAGAATCAAAATATAACAGATTATTTATTGGGATTTATAAACTTATAAATATATTTTGTTTTATATAGTGTATTATCCAGAATCAGCATGATTCTTTAACGATTCATACGTTCAGTGTCTTTTAGTAAGTTGTGTAGTTTTCTGATATTGGATCGTATGTTTGCATTAATGTTATTTTCTGTTCTTAAAATTTTCAATCATTGAAAATATTTAAATATCAAGATAAATTAGTAATTATATTAATAATTAATATCAATAATTAATTATCAATACTAAATTAATATTAATAAAGTTAATAATAAATTAATATTAATTATTAATGATAAATTAATAATAATTATTATAATATTAGTCATTTTATATGATTATATTATAATAAAACAAATAATCATAATAATAATTGATAATATTGTTAAAATTAATAATATATTAATAAAATATTCAAAGCTATTATTATTATTATTGTTGTTGTTATTAAGACAGCCTTGCTCTGTAGCCCAGGCTGGGGTGCAGTGGTGCAATCTCGGCTCACTGCAACCTCCACCTCCTGGGTTCAAGTGATTCTCCTTCCTCAGCCTCCCGAGCAGCTGGGACTACAGACATGCACCACCACACCCGGCTAACTTCTGTATTTTCAGTAGAGATGGGGTTTCACCATATTGGTCAGGCTGGTCTTGAACTCCTGACCTCGTGATCTGCCTGCCTCAGTCTCCAAAAGTGCTGGGATTACAGGCGTGAGTCACCGCGCCCGGCCGTTATTATTTTTTAATTAAATTGTACACCTTCTGTATTAGTCTGTTGTCATGCTACCAATAAAGCCGTACCCGCAGACTGGGTAATTTATAAGGAAAAAGAGGTTTAAGGTACTCAGAGTTCCTGTCTCGAACATAAATAAATAAATAAATAAATAATCTTTACACATCCTTGAATTTTCTTTTCTCATTTTTAATCTTAGTATTGGGATGACTTGAACAAAGACTCTGATATTCTGGTATTTCCTGCTCATTCTTAATGCTGTAGATCAATTCAGGTACAGCTGTCTTTGCAACTGAAATATGAATTATATGACATCTGTACCTAGTGAGTGGAATGGAGGTAGTGTCTTAGGATACAGGTCACTATTAGGGAAAGGTTTCATTGATTTATTTAATATTGTTTGCCTATAGTCTTCATTCTTACAGTAGAATCTCAGATTATGTATGTAGGCCATTTTCCCGTTCCTGTTTTTTTGTTTTTTTTTTTTTGACATTAAAACGATTTGACCTGTGAAAATTTGTTGTAGATCAATTTAAATTTCTCATGTTCGTTATTGTATCAGTTTGTTTCAGATACATTCAGAGATAGATGAACATAACTTTTGAAGAAATTAATTTATAACATATATTTATTTGATCCTATTCATTCCTATAATCTGTGAAGGAAATACTTCAACTTTCACCTTTCGTTTCATTGACAAAGTAAATCAACATATTTTCATAGGATTTTAAGGTTTTAAAGATAATATGGATATCAAAAAAGTTACTTTATATGTCTACAAGTGTATTTTTTTTAAAAGTAATATTTTTGACTATGCTTTTTTTTTTTATCCCCATAACTGTTAGAACTAAGAGTCTCTCCTTAAGTTTTTATTCTTAGCAACTAAAACAAATGTTTGGGATTGAGGATAAGTATCACCTGAATGATGCAGGAAGAATATATAATTTAAAAGCTAAATTTCAACAGGAATTTCTCATATTTCCTCTCACATCTACCTCCTATTTCACAGCAATAAAAAGACAAAGTAAAACCTTCTGAAATTTCTTAACAGAGAGTTGTGTCTGTGTTATTATTCAGATAAATTCATCATGTGTCATTAAAGATCATTTTTCATTCTCAAGCATTAGCCCATGATTTGTTGGCATTAGCCTGTTAACATTGGAGTAAATTTCAGGAGATCTGATAATACATTAGTAATCTCTTTTATCTGACAGTGCAAAAAACACAAAAGATATTGTAAACATAAAACTTTCTGAATTTAACAACTTTCATTTAGAGTTATTTGATGCTTAGTAAAGGACTCCAAAGAGAAAATTATGTCAAATTATAATACCTAAGGTCAGTAATTTTAAATCTTTACAAGAGTGAAAAATAACACTAATTTATAATTTCATTTAAAATCTTAATATGGAGAAATCCTAAATTATGTAATTCTATCTCTGAAATTATTGCTGGGTTTTTTTAATCAAGGGTCTAGTCTATCATGTTTTCTGTTCTTAAAATACAAAGTACAAACTCTAATATAAAGAATTTCTTTATAGACAAGAGTATGTAGAAAATATAAATGCAAATAGCTCTTCATTCTAGTGTTAGAATTTTTTTTTTTTTTTTTGAGATGGAATCTTGCTCTGTCACCCAGGCCGAAGTGCAGTGGCGTGATCTCAGCTCACTGCAACCTCCACCTCCTGGGTTCAAGCAATTCTCCTGCCTCAGCCTCCCGAGTAGCTGAGATTACAGGCTTGCGTCACCATGCCAGGCTACTTTTGGTATTTTTAGTGGAGACAGGGTTTCACCATATTGACCAGGCTGGTCTTGAACTCCTGACCTCAGGTGGTCCACCAGCCTCAGCCTCCCAAAGTGCTAGGTGTGAGCCACTGTGTCTGGCCATGTAAATTTTTTTTTTATAAAAAGTACTTTATTAAGTTATTATATTTTATTTTCAGTTATAAATATAATGGCAGTAAATAACTAAAATTTAAATTATTTTATTCAAAATATTTTAAAATTAAGTTCCAAGGACATTTTTATACAAAGAAAGTGATTATTATTCAATTGTTATTATATATTAAAATAAATACATTTTCAAAGTCAAATTTTGATTAACAGAAAACTCAGTGGAAATGTTTCAAGTGGAAGACACTGCTTGCAAAATCTGGATTTACAAATTGTTTACACCAAATCTTTAACCATTTATTGCTATCTGTGTGACATAGGTCAAGTTTTATATTTAGCCTTCTCATCTTTAGAATGTGAATACTTATTTCCCTGCATTGTCAGTGACTAAATGTATCAGTACTCTTAAATGGCTTAGAAGAATGTCTGACACAAAGGAAGCACTATCCAACTGTTAGTTTTATGAGGGAAGGAAAAAGAGAGAGTTGGAAAGTATAAGCTGCCATGTAGAGAAATACAGGTTTCCTTTTTCAGCCTTTTAAAAGACTCATTCAGGACTTTTAATTTACTCCATGTGGTAACTGTGAACCCTTCTAAGTGTCTGTTTGAAAGATTAGGGAAAATATTAATACAGAAAGATTTGCATAACATGAGATTAGATGAAAAAGAATCTGGTGGCAGTCTGGTGGGTGAGGATTAAATAAGAGAATAATTTGTTGAGTATTTAATCTGTGTCAGGCTCTATGTAATACATTGCAACTTTATTCAATGTATGTAAAGTGTGTACTCAGAAAAATCAGTTATTATTAATAAAGGATTGATAAACCATGAAACAGCTTGCTTAAACTAGTTTTGAAAGAATCTTGGAAAAGCTTTAAAATTAACTATGAAAGTCAGTTTTTAGTATGGCTAAGATGACTCCTATTTTGGGAACAAGAGCTGGTTGAGGTCATTTATAGCATTTGATTTTTCCAAATAGTCTGTATTCTTTTTTCTTCTATCATGATGGAGAGTCCAATGCCCATCCATGCTAAATAATCTCCTGTTATTTATGCTTCTTCATCCTGTAAGACATACTTCTTTCCCTCTGTGCATGCAAATTCCAAACAACGGTGATCAGTCTCTCTATGTCAATTCTCCTTGAATTATTTAATCCAGGAGTTTACCCCTCCAGATTAATTCACTTGCTTAAGTTTTATCTTCCCCCAAAGATGTAAGTTTTCTTGAAGACAAACGTTGTGTCTTACATTTGTAATATAGCTGCAACAGCACTTTTACACAGTTCTAAGAGCTAAGCAAATTGAGTGAATGAATACTATTAAATTCTTATGCTAAATTGCAAACAGATTTTTTTTTATATGCCAATTTGCTGTGCTGAGCAATGGATCACTGCCCCTTCATAATACCAAATTATAATAAAACTGGTACTATCTAAATATTTTAGAAATGAGTGTTAAGTATAAATGACTCATCCAGGTATGTACTTAATTACTACTTTTTATAATTTGATTCTAACATCAAATTAGAATTTTTTTCCACATACTTAAGGGCCCACTTTCCCCTATTTTAAAAGAATAACTATTCAGAAAGAGGGGCGCTATGGTACAACATTAGAAACAGTTATACATAATTTGTGGGAAAAAATAAACTGTTCTTTGACAGTATATGGCATTAGCAAAGTCCTTGGAGAGAAATGCATCACTGCACTCACTCAAGGGCCATCTATTATCTCCTAATTTTATGTACAATTACTGTTTCTGACAAAAGCACTTAAGAATACTATCTAAGAGATAGAAAACACGAAAATGCACAGTTCTTCGTATCTGTGCAGTGATTTACACATGGTTTTAACTATACATAGTATGTGTAGAAACTTTATGAGTTTTAAATTAAGGCTACATCATACAACAGAATTTCAATGGTGGGTTAAAGCAAATCCGAGCAAACACAAAACTTAATCTTTCCTCTCAAAATGTATTTAGTTTAACATAATTTTATTTTCCCATGATGCTAATAGAAAACAAATGGCCCCGCATGTTTGTATCTGTGAGAGTACATAAGTTTCCTATCCACAGCGTTTTGGGCCATACTAATTATAAAATCACCATTTTCTTTGTTTTAGTTTGATTTGTTTTTAGTGTTCCAAGGCTGTTTAGCTTAGAGATACAATCAATTTACAAAATGCTTCAGTGAGTGCAGTGTGATTGCCAGGAGTGCAGACGGAAGGTGTGGCCACTCTGCGCACTAATTTCATGCATTGGACTGCAGCTTCCCTCCTTGGAAGATTGTCCCCTTTCGTGATCAGATCTGCTCATCCTGTCTTCATTCTTTACAGACATCCTAATTATTTCACAATCAATTTTATTAATTTATATTTATACATAATCAATAATGTGCTGGGCACAAATAAAATATGTCCTTGAAAAAGATACCCTGTTCTTGAGAACAAAGATTCAATGGAAAATGTATCCGGAAATGGTATTTCTATTTTGGGAAAAAGTAGGTTCTAGCATAGTTCTCTTCCTTGCGGTGATCTTTTTTGCTGGGGAATGCCGGCTAGTATTTCCTCGACTATTTCAAGTGAGGAGATTTTGTAGCTCTGAAGAATCTGAACAACTCCAGAAAGGACCCTCAACCAGCAGAGCAGTGCGGCTGTTAGAACTAAGGGCCCTTCACAAAATGCTTCACCTCCTTTCTCACTGGCATTCATAAAGCGAGAGAACTTTCCATGAGGAGATTACCTGTGTGACAACAGGGGGAAAGTGAAAGGAAAGAATGTTTTTTAAGGCTATCTAGGTGATCAAAGGGAAAATAAAATACGTTTTTGGATTGCCCTGGATTACCATGGGGCCATTTGCTGCTGGGAAAAGTCAGCTAAGATATCCACTGGGCACATAACGCAGAGTCTAATTTGCCTTCATAAAATAGTAGCCTCTTTTTAAGCTCAGAGATCTCGAATAGTATTTCACTCTGGTTTCCACGTGACCAGTGTAGAGCTTCAGTTTCTCCGTCTATAAATGAGAAAATGTACCTGCTCTGCTTTTCTCAAAACAGTCATTGTTAAAAAAACAGTTTATAACGAATCTGCTATGGTCTGAATGTTTATGTCCCTCCAAAATTCATATGTTGAAATCTTAATCACCAGTGTGATGATATTAGGAGGTGGAGACTTTGGAAGGTGACTAGGTCATGGGAGTTCTTCCCTCATTAATGGAATTAGTGCCCTAAAATGAAAAAAATTAGCCAGGCCTGGTGGCATGTTCCTGTAATCTCAGCTACTCAGGAGGATGAGGCAGGACAATCTCTGGAACTCAGGAGGCAGAGGTTGCAGTGAGCTGAGATCGCACCACTGCACTCCAGCCTGGGCGACAGAGCAAGAATCCACCAAAAAAAAAAAAAAAAAAAAAAAAAGAGGGGGTTGCCCAGAGAGTTGCATTGCTTTGCCCTTTTCACCATGGGAGTACACAGAGAATACACTATCTATGAACCAAAAAGCAGGCCCTCATCAGACATTGAATCTGCCTGCACCTTGATCTCGGATTTCCCAGCATCCAGAACTGTGAGAAATAAATTTCTGTTGTTTATAAACTACCCAATTTGTGGTATTTTGTTATAGCAGACCAAATGGACTAAGACAGAACATATGCATATGGCATATCTAAAAGGTGTTCAATGAATATGCAAATAAAACAATGAGTTTCATAATGTTAGACGTCGTACAACAAGCCTGCATTTTGTAGTTTGGGGTTGCTTTTATCAGAAAAAATATATGTACTAAAATTCATTTCACAGTGACTTTTATTTCATGTGAGCTATATAAATTGCTGCTTTTTATTCTGTTGCTTCATGTCTTTCTCTCCTGGAGCTGTTCTGCCTTCAATGTCAACAATACCAAACTCTTCACACATCACTGTTCTCTGCCTACACACATAAAATAAATAAATAAGAACAACCATTAGGAAGAAAAATAAATGACTTCAATATGACATTGCCATATATCTATTTTGGCAATGTATTCTATGAAAATCTAAAAAGATAAATTAAGGTATGTTTAAGCAGAATGGAAGTTAAATATATTGTATGCAATTATTTTTGCCTAAGAGTAAGACATAGGTTTAAACACATTTCTTCTTAAGCTGAACTAAAAAAAAAAAAAGGACACATGACTTGACTATAATTAAATTAAGCATGCTTTTCAGAAGAAACAACAAAAATAGTGTAGATTAATTTTTTTAAATACTTAGTATAATAAAGAGTAAATATTTGTCAATAAGATCGTTTATAGACTCCTCGTTATTCTAAAATTTCAGGCTGTACTAATTGATTGTGATATTTATCCATGTGCAGAAATATATCTGATGGAAAAATAAACACTTAAATGGGAAAGAAACATCACTTGTTAGAAACATATTAATTTTTTATGAGCTAATACACTAGACACACAATACCATTTCTACTAAAATATATTTTTAAACAAGTCAGTTCTAAAATGTATATGATAACACTAGTCACTAGAGTCAAATAAGTATATTAGGTATTTTTTGAATTGATTATTCTGGTGATAATTATAAATTATGTTAACTATGTTTATGAGTTTTAAAAACCACTATAAATGATAATTGAACCAGTTCCTCAGTTACAATAATGAATATATGTCTTTTCTATATATCATTAAAAAGAGATCATTACATACCAGTGAAGGCTTGTGCTTGCTTTAAATATTAAAATATTAAGCTTAAATAGATGTTTTCCGATTACTTTTTCATCTACTAAGTTATGTTCAAATAGAAAGTAACTCAATCACTCCCATCTTACCATTACTGGTCCTTTATACACCAGCTATGTGACCAATATGTTACTTTCTTAACTTCCCTCTACTTTAGTTTTCACATCTATTAAACAGGATCATACATTCTAGTGCATATCTGATCAGATAATATATACAAAAGTTTTAGTACTTGTCCCCAAAAATATAATAACAATAGTTAATATTTATTACAATCATTCTTATTACTTTATTAAATTTATTAAATAAGTACAAACTCATTTGAACCACAAATCGATCTTGCAACATAGTTACTATTTTCTTACCAAATTTAAATTTTTAGTAAATATTTATTGTTATGTTGTTGTCCAGGTTCCTAACTGCAAAACTGAACCTGACCCAAGCTGAATTAGACCAGCATAAGAGAGTTTTCATAAGGGAAAGTTAGTATCAAGAAGATAGACCATGATTACTGTGTGTTAAAAAGCAATTGTTTGGCTTATGGATGCCTGAGCACATGTTTTTGTGAACAACTTTCCCAAATTGTAGAGAGGATTCCTTTCCTGAGATTCTTTGTTCTCTGTGCTGTGTTCTCTTTTGAAACTATTCCACAAGGACATTGGAAGAAAACAGTCAAAGACCAAGCATCACTGGGTTTCTTCGGCATCTCCCAATCCAGAACCTATTTTCCAAAATGACCAAAAGTATACATGGTGGATAAGTTCTTGGCAAGTGTACACGCAAAAAAAAAAATGCATTTAGACCCAAAAGATAATGTAGAAACTATGTTTAGAGTTCAAATGTTTGACTTCAAGGAAAATCCAGTCTCTTAATGTAATTGATAGGATATAATTAAAAATGTACTAAGATATTTCAAATATTATATTACAGAAACCAACTTAGAATGTCACTTAATTTTGGATCTGTTAAATACATTAATTTACTCTGCTATAGGAAGAATTTTGGAAGAAGGTTTTATCAAATTTATTGATTTCTTATAACATGAATTCAGAAGAAAATACTGGTATAAAACTTCAGTGTAGTTAACCCTTGGAGATTTGGCTATTTATATAAGCTATTTATTTAATATCTATCAAGAGCTGCTATGACCTTATCATCAAGAATGTAGAGATCAGATAGTTATGGATCTAGACACTGATATGACAGAAATAGTTATGTGCATGTTTGTGAGTATAAAATACACTTTATTGTTCCAAAAAGAAAGAAAGTTTGTAAGAAACATACTATGCTTAAATTACAACAATGCTTTCTATTTAAGTGTACAGAAAATTTGCATACTCTATGAATTAATAGATTTTGATTTTTTAAATGTGAGAAATAAGTATGCAAAATGCAGCTAACTAAGCCTATAACAAATTCTTCAGAGGAAACTTACTTAAATATTAATGAGTGGCAAATATGCTTATAAAATAATTCTGCCCTTACAAGTTAATATGAAGTATAATTATATGTAAAAATTTGTACTACATCATTGTTAAAAAGCACTGGGCCTAAATTCTTGTTATGCATAAAATATAATTATTCATTTTAACAATTATTGCACAGAACCTTATAGGCCAAGCATACAAATGAAAAGACTTAACTGAAAGCTCTAAGATGCATTCACTACAGTTATTTCAACTGTGCTGAAGAATAATTTAAATGGCAACCTTAAAATATCTGTATTTTATATTCCACACTATATGTCATAGTAATACAAGTAAAATTTTAAAACTTTTCAAAGCAGTACCTAATACCTAAAGAATGTCCCAGAATTTTAATGATAGAACCCTATAGCTTTCCTCTACTTAAGCAATACAAACACAATTTACAGGTACAGACTGGGTCTTTCATACATATCATTAAATACATAACCTAAAATAAATCATATTTTAATTACAGTTGAAAACTTCATGTAGTTATAAACATTCTTCCAAATTAGTGTAATTGTTTGTTTATGTTTCTGTAACAAATTGTGCTTATTTCATTCTCTTCTTTTTTCCTCCTGCCTTCACATAAATCCCTTTTTTCCTTTTTTCTAGAATTTGTCGTTCACCAAGAGTTCAAACTGTCTTACAAAGTAACACAAGAAAATAACAAATAACAAAGTTGTTTCTTTAAAGTCACTGATATGATTTAGATCTGTTTCCCCACCAAATATCATGTCAAATTGTAGTTCTCAGTGTTGGAGGTAGGGCATGATAGGAGGTGACGGGATTGTGGGAGCAGTTTCTCATGAATGGTTTAGCACTATCCCCTTGGTGCTGTTTTAATGATAGTGAGTGAGTGAGTTCTCCTGAGATCTGATTGTTTCAAAGTGTGTAGCACCTCCCTCGACTCTCTCTTCCTCCTGCTCCTGCCATGTGAAGTTCTGGCTCTCCCCTTCAGCTTCCACCATAATTGTAAGTTACCTGGGCTTTCTCCCCTGCAGAAGCCCAGCAGATGCCAGCATCGTGATTCCTGTACAGTCTGTGGAACTGTAAGACAATTTTCTTTATAAATTACCCAGTCTCAGGTATTTGTAGCAATGCTAGCCTGTGGGTGCACAGAGTGCAAGATTTGAAGCTTGGGAGCTTTCACCTAGATTCTAGAGGATGTATGGAAAAGCCTGGATGTCCAGGTGGACGCCTGCTTCAGGGGCCAACTCATAATGAAGAACCTCTACTAGGGCAGTGCAAAGTGGGAAATGACAGAGTCCCCACTGGGGCACTGCCTAGTGGAGCTCAGGGAATAGAGTCGTTGTCCTGCAGACCCCAGAATGATAGATCCACTGTCAGTTTGTACGGGGTGCCTGGAAAAGCTTCAGGCACTCAACGCCAGCCCATAAGAGCAGCCACAGGGACTGAACTTTCCAAAGTCACTGGAATGGAGCTGCTCAAGGCCTTAGCAGCCCACCCCTCAAACCATGTCTGCCCTGAGTGTGAGGCATGGAGTCAAAGGAGATTATTTTGAAGCTTTAAGACTTAATGACTGCCCTGCTTGGTTTCCAGATTGCCTGGGGCCTGTAGTCCCTTTCTGTTGGCTGATTTCTCCCTTTTGGAATGGGAGTATTTACCCAACACCTGCACCCCTATTGTATCTTGGGAGTAACAGACTTGTGTTTGATTTTATAGGCTTATAGGCGGAAGAGACTTGCCTGGTCCCAGATGAGACTTTGAACTTTGGAGTTAGTGGTGGAATAAGTTATAAGTTTGGGGGACTTCTGGAAAAGCATGATTGTGTTTTGCAATGTGAGAGGGACATGAGATTAGAAGGGTCAGGCACAGAATTATGTGCTTTGGATCTGTGTCCCCACCACATTTCATGTTGGATTGTAACCCCCAGAATTAAAGATGGGGCATGATGGGAGATGATTAGATCATGGGAGCAGTTTCTCATGAATGATTTAGCACCATCCCTTTGGTGCTGTTCTTGTGATAGTGAGTGAGTTCTCATGAGATCTGGTGTTTAAAAGTGTGTAGCACCTACCCTCACCTTCCTCCTTCCCCCTTTGCCTTCTGCTACGATTGTAAGTTTTCTGATGCCTGCCCCCCACCCCAGAAGCTGAGCGGATGCCAGCATCACATTTCTTGTACAGTCCACAGAACTGTGAGCGAACTAAGCCTCTTTTCATTATAAATTACCCAGTCTTAGGTATTTCTGTATAGCAAAGTGAGAATGGACTAATCCAGTCACATTGTAAGGCAACGGCTCAGTTAGAATCAGAAGCGTTAATATCTGGTTCTCTGTTTTGTTCACTGAATCATGACTGTTTTTAACTTTGCATATGGAAGAAATTTTAATTACTATATTACGTGAAAGGTTTTTGTTGTTATAAATACAAAATAGGAAAAAATAAGGGTACAACAATTCTTTACTAAAGAAGAATTTCATAATTTACCATTTTTTTTTTTTTGGAAAAGACTTGCCATAAAGATGAGACATTGATTATGAATCCTAGTTTTAAATGTCTTTCATAGTTAGAGGCCTTGTTTTATTTTCTGTAAAATGTTGCCCTTGTTGACCACCTATCTTATACAATTTCTTGTGAAAATGAGATGCGCTCTTACGTAGAACATTCTTAATAGGGCATCCAGCAGAGTAGATGTTCAATATGTACTTTCCTTGTTTGTACAATGTAAACTCATTTGAGATAACAGTGCTATGTCAATGGAAACAGAGAAGTAACCAAGCTTAAGAACATTGTTAATGGAAATATGGGAGATAACCACAGGATAGCTGTAGTATATATCATATTGGCTTAGTGTAATAAATAAATTATTGATAGGATTATTTTATGCTTTTTAATCAGCATTTAAATTTTAAAAGGATTTAATTTAATAGCCTTTTCATTTAATTTAGCAAAATAAAATTATGTGCAAGTTTATTATGACAACAGTAATAGCCATTAATATCATTTTGATCAAGCAATAAAATTGTTGAAGTCATTTCAGAGTATGTATATGATTCAACTGAATATTTCTCACTAGTTATACATCCTATGTTAATAGCAATCTATTATTATTCTTTGGTAATAAACTTAATTCATATTTTTCTCTTATAAAACATCAACAATATATCAGAAAATGCTATATTTTCTGTGAGCACTTTCAAGAGGCTGTATACACACACACACACACACCCCCATATATACACGTACAAATCTTTAAACAAATACATACATATTCCTTTTTCTAACTTTGAAAATAAAATAACATAATCATAATGCACATTTTTGAATGTTAGAAAAACTTTAACATTTAGTCGATGTCTTCCATTACAGCCGTCCTCCAGAGATAAATAAGCTCTATCTACCTTAATAGTTGTATGACTTTAATGTTTTTTATACATATTAATACTGGTCATCGTTGATACATGCGTTAGCATTATGTAAAAACATCATAGTTGAAGAGTTAGAATACAGTTTTGCTAACTTGCATTTTCCTAAATGTAACATTTTGAAAAGTGATCTTTGTGATATCTTCCTTTTCCTATCACTAATCCAAAGAAACTCCATGTATATTAACTTCTGCTAAGCTTAATTGTAGAATTTGTCTAAGATCCCAGGTTTGGGACTAGAAATGTGAGAGTGTTTCACTTCAATGTGCCTTTGTTGGTGTTTTGGTTAATTTTACTTTGTGAGATATTGGCCATAAAATTTATATTCTACTTTACTCACATATAACTCACAGGAGGGAGCCATTCTGGAGTAGCATGAATGAAAAATAGTATAAACAATATTTTGGACAGAGCGAGAGCCTCTTATTCCTCTTACACAGGTTAACTAAGCTTTTACTTTACCTCACTTTCTTGAGATAAAAAGTGACTTGTAGCTCTACTCTAATCTAGGCAGTGATAGATGTAAATTCTACCCAGAGGGTCATGACTACATCAGTTTGCAACTGACAAACTCATTTCCTGACTTCTCCGGAGACATTAATAAGGCCTTGAATCAAAGGTCCAGTGTAATTACCATGTGTATTTCAGATTAAATAAATATGATAAAAGCTTCCATCTGCCTCTTGATCAAACATGTGGGGAGATGTTGATTTCCAGTGGCATATTGCAATATGTCTATTGTAACTGTCCCCGATGCCTTCCTGTAAATTACTTCCATTTGGGATTACTTGACTTAAACAGGCAGAAATATTACTCACTTCTTAAGTGCTGCCCAGTGGGAGTTTGTGAGAAGTAGTCTAATCTTATATTTGTTAAGAAAGACATTAAGAAATAATAGAGCTATGTTTATTTTACTAAATGACAATCGTGCTCAAACTATTTGAAGAAGCGAACTTAATTTCATAGCAGCCTAGAACTTGCTCTTGATGATCGAAGATTACATCTAAAGGGATTGCAAATTACAATACTAGATAAATGTTTGCTTGTATTTTAGAATACTCAAATTTCAATAAATGAATGGATTCTGGACGTTTAATTCAGCAAATATCAACAGCATTCCAAGAACATTGAGAACTAAACAAATTTTTTGTCAAAAATTTAACAGATGTCATGTCAGTTACTGTATGTATGTGCATTCAGTAAGAATGCATAGCCCAGTTCTATCGTTCATGCTGATAATGTCCCCAGGGATAGTTTAGGACTCAGGATTTCTCATCTTGGTCCTACTGACATTTCTCGAGCTTAGTGATTTTTTACTGTGTGGTGCTGCCCTGTTCCTTATAGGATGTTTAACAACATCCTTGGCCTCTACCCACTAGACACCAGTACTCCAGCCCTCAAGTGATTACAATAAATATTGTCCCCAGACATTGTCAGATGTCTCTTGGGGGCCAAATCTCTGACTATCCAGAAGCAATCATCTAGGCAAATATGCTTAAAAGGGGCAGAGTCTATGGAGAATGAGAAGAATAATATGGTAGATTATCAACTTTTAAGATCCAAATCACTTAATGTGTGTAAAATGACATATATAGATACTACATGTTTTTAAAATGAACGATTACAATTAAACTACTACTAAAATTTAGAAAAAAATGTTTACAAAAGGCACATGTAAACAAAATATTCAAACTGGAAGCATGAAAGAAGCTAAATGAAAAAATAAAAACATCATTTAGTTTAACTAGGTATATAAAATACAGCATGTTATGGTGTCAAACTGGCTTCTTACTAATTTTAATTTAGTAGTCCTTAAATTTTTATTGAACTGCTCTGAATTTTTATTGAACAGCTCAATTTTGTTCAATCTCAGTTCAGTATTGAACTGACCTATATTCTTTGCATCAAACTGGACTTTGGGGAAGAAAATGAGACTAGAAAGAATGTCATAATGATTAAAAATGAGACAAGACTAAGATTTTCTGTTAGAATCTGACATTGTCACTTTCAAGTTGTGACACAGGACAAAAAAGAGCCTGCTGTCCCTGAGACTTCTTAAATGTAAAATGAGGATGAGAATAGCATTTATCATACAGGGTTACTGTGAGGATTTAATAGACTGGCCTATATAAAGGGCTTAACACAGTGACCAGCACATTGGAAGAACTGTGTTTGTATTAGTGTTGTTATTGTTTTAATTATTATTATTATTATTAGGGAGAAAATGCAAAATAAATGTCTTGAGCTAGACAACAAATAACTTGGAGAAAAGAATTTCACTTAGACATAACAAAAAAGAAAGTCTAAGAAAATATTTATTTTCTCATAGATGGGTGGAAACAGCTAAAAACAAGTTCTGGGCCGGGCGCGGTGGCTCAAGCCTGTAATCCCAGCACTTTGGGAGGCCGAGACGGGCGGATCACGAGGTCAGGAGATCGAGACCATCCTGGCTAACACGGTGAAACCCCGTCTCTATTAAGAAATACAAAAAACTAGCCGGGCGAGGTGGCGGGCGCCTGTAGTCCCAGCTACTCGGGAGGCTGAGGCCGGAGAATGGCGTAAACCCGGGAGGCGGAGCTTGCAGTGAGCTGAGATCCGGCCACTGCACTCCAGCCTGGGTGACAGAGCGAGACTCCGTCTCAAAACAAAACAAAACAAAAAAAAACAAAACAAACAAACAAAAAAAAACAAGTTCTGCTGAAACAATGGGAGAAGGGCAGTTTAAATGAACATCCGCTCATGTGGTTCAATTTCACAGCACATGGTAACATATCTCAGGGCAGTCGAGAATTAGATCCTGAGTGCATTTATCAACTCTTTTCAATAACTGAGTCCCTGGGAAGTGGAACAGAACCAATGTAATGGCTACCTTTATCAAAGAGGAATAAAAGGGATGATCCTAGAGATTATAGGCCCATCTAATTACCTTCAAGTTCCAGGAAGACTGATAGAACAAATCAGCCAATCAATTTAAATCACCAAGAAAAGCACAGAAGCTCATTAGCTATTTTGCCCCCTCCCAATAATGACAGTTCCTATGGTAATAGGTACATTTGCTATACCCATATATTTGCTTACATTACCTTAATGCAATGATAGAAAGACTCCAACAGGGGTTAAAAGAGTGCAGACATATAAAGAGGAGAGCAAAGAACAATTTTCACATTGCTGTTCTACCTTCCAGATTCTCCTTCTAAATGTTTATTCTAAGACTGATTTTCAAACAGCTGTCACTAGAGGCAGAAAGGCATGATGGAATCTTGTATAGCTGCAGATTGAATCTCACCTATGCAACCTACTAACGGTATATTCCTAGGAAAATCATTTAACAAATCTGGATTTATGTTCCCTTACATGTAAAAGAAAAATAGTGACATCTATTTCATGAGCTTTGAAAAAGAAAAATGCAGAGGTATTTGGCAATTAAATATGTTAATTGAATTAACTTATATAAAGGGGTCACCCATCTTGGTCTACTTTCTTACTCTAGATCAGGAAAAATAAATGGAATGGAATGTAGAATTATAAGTAATTTGTTACTGAGAAGATGGTTTGGAGAACCAGACTGCTGTCCCTGGGCATGCTTGTGAGGGGAAGTAGGTGCAAGAACCGTAATTGAAGTCAGGCTATGGTAAAGTAGGACACGTTTCAAAGGAGGTAGCAAACATGAGGATTGATTGGAGTTTAGAGGGCAAGATCTGAAAAAGCCAGGTTAAGATAACCTCTGAATCAGATGACTAAGGGTCACTGACTCAGCAAGAGCTTCAGAGACAAGCAGAAAAATATATATGTCCTTGGGCATGGATTCTCTCCAATAACTTCAAGAGGCAAACAAAGCTCTTTATTTTCTGAGTTTCAGGCTCACTTGATTGTCTTCATTCTCTAAAAATCTCTGGTAGCTAACTTGGTGGATTTAACACACATTAAGAAGTTGAGAAAACAATGTAGGTTGTTGTTTTTTGTTGTTGTTTTCTAAAACTATTTTTTTTTTTTTTTGTATCAACAAGAGGGAAAGAAAGCTGGAGACCATCATTCTCAGCAAACTAACACAGGAACAGAAAACCAAACACCGCATGTTCTCACTCATAAGTGGGAGTTGAACAATGAGAACACATGGACACAGGAGGGGAACATCACACACCAGGGCCTATCGGAGGGTGAGGGGCAAGGGGAGGGAGAGCATTAGGACAAACACCTAATGCATGCAGGGCTTAAAACCTAGATGATGGGTTGATGAGTGCAGTAAACCATCATGGCACATGTGTACCTATGCAACAAATCTGCATGTTCTGCCCATGTATTTCAGAACTCAGAGTAAAATACAAATTAAAATTTAAAAATCCACAACCTAACAGAACTCTTAGTCCTAAGTTATTATTTTCTAATAGTTTTTGGTAGTATATGTCTGGTACATGGTATATTTTACTTCAGTTTTTGCCTAAACGTATATCAGTAAAGAATGCAATTTCTTAAATATTAAAAATAAATAAGTAAAATAAATGTTTAAGAACTTTACAATAATTGCTTGTTCATTTAAAAACTAGCCTTTCATGTGTGCTCATATGTTATAGATGTCTTTTCACAGAATATAATGAAAATACAGCTCTTTTAATGCCTTATTCAATATGTTTTTGGTAACTTACTTTTTCCCAAGAAAATGTGTCCATAATTCTACTTCCATTCTCCTTTCATTATCATTTAGTGCTTGCCCCCCACCCCCTTAAAGTCACTGCTGTCATCTCTGAAGTGTTAAAGGGCACATGTGGATGAACCGTTATTCTTTCTTCCCATTACATATATGTAACAACCAATGTGTAACGGAGGCTATAATAAATATTGCCAACATTTCTTCTTATGCTTATTTTGTGTTAAGTGTTGGCATTAAAGTAACACATTTGTGCTTAACAAAAGTAGCAAGTATGGGGGCAAGGAGGTGATTTCAGTGAAACTAACACTTGGTAGAAAAAAATAGAAACCATTAAGTATTTATTTAATTATACCACAAATGCATAAGCAATACATTAGCAAGATAGCAACTGTATACTCAACTTAAAATCAGTGTATTGAATGTATAACAAATATAAAATACATAAGTTAGGCAGGTGTTGATGAAAAATTAAAAGCTAAAAGCAAAGAGACAAGTTAACAGCATTAATAGAAATAGAATATGTAATGGACAATAAAAGCACCAGAACTAAGATTTTGGCAGAGAATAAAATAAGAAGACTGAGGTTAAAAAGAACTAAATATTGAAGACAGTGATCAAATAAAAAGTGTTAAGCTTTAAAAGAAAAAAAAAAAAGGATGCTAAAAATAACAAACAGGCACATATCACCATCACCATCTGTTCTATTTCCAGGGAACCAGTTCACATATATCACATAAAGTGACTTCTTCAATTTGCATAGCAGCCTTTGAAGGTGGATACTTTTTAATTCTCATTTTACAGTTGAGGAGACAGAGGCACTAGGAGACTGAGTAACTTGCCTATGGTCACAAAACTAGTAAGGGAATTTATAAATTGGATCTAGTTGATGGAGGAAGAATTTGACATCAACTTCAGCCATGCCAAATTTGGAGTCCTGGAGGTCATTCACGTAGACATGTGGTAATTGAGTCCAACATCTTGGAGAGCGAGCTAGTCTAGAAAAAAAATGATTTTCCATTTTCATGATATTTGGAATGATGGGAGAGACTCTAGAGAGAAAAGCAGAAGAGATTTAGCAGGGGGAGTAGGAAGGTCAACTTTAGTAAGAAACCCAGGAAGATGCCTAGGACACAACTTAGAAGAATGGAACAAAATACAAGTTCTTGCAAAAGTTATTAAATTATACTGAATGGTTAAAGGCATTAACTGCAAAAGGACCAGTAGATTCTGCAGAGAACCTAGGATGAGAAGTAAGGATGCAAAGTTTGTTACAAGGAAGTTAAACTGATGTGTGACAAACAAGTTCTTCAGTGGGCATAGACTTAATATATTAAGGTTTTTAAGGTCATGACACAGATTAGATCTGTTATGAATCAATGTTTGTGTTCCTCTAAATTCACATATTGAATCCCTAACCTCCAAAGCGATGGTATTGGAAGGTGAGATTGCTGAGAGGTAGTTAGGTTGCGATGAGATCATGAAGGTGGAGCACCATTGATGGAATTTATGCTTTTATAAACAGACATGAGAGTTTTCTCTCTCTGCCATGTGAGAATAGGGTCAAAAGAAAATGGCCTTCTGCAAGCCAGAAGATGGCCCTCAGCAAGAATTGAATCTGCCAGCACCTTGATCTTAAACTTTTCAGCCTCTGAAACTGTGAGAAATAAATGTCTGTTGTTTAAGTCACAGGTATATGATATTGTATTAAAGCAACTTGAGCTGCTAAGACAGAATGGCAAGTTAGGAAGATTGCTGGGTTGAGTTAGACATTTGGGAATGGGAGAAATCAGAAGATAATTTGGGACTAACAGCAAAGAAGCTAGTCATTCGGAAGAGCTGGAAATCATGAGCTACAAAGGGGATTACCAAAAGGTCGGAATTTGAGAGAAACCTTAATGGGATGCCACCAGAAGCAGAGAGCCTGAGCCTAATGTTAGAAAAAATATTTTTCAAGCACTGTGCAAAGTATACTACATATGCGTTCTTATTTAAAATATTTGTGTGAGGTCGTTTTTTAAACCTTTATTTGGGAGGTGAAAAATGTGATCTCAGAACTAATAAATGAAGGTGAGAACACACACAAATATACAAGGAATTACTATGAGATGATGAACAGAAGCAGTAGAACAAACATCTAAGTCAGACGACAAAGATCAAGAAATATTCCTTGGATTTTAAGCTAAATTTTGAAAAGGAGAAATAGCATACTGGAAGTAGAAAATGGAGAATGAAAGTGATTAATATCTGAGAGAGTTGTGTGTGAAAAGTCTCAGGTTCAAGAGAAATTATGACCTATGGGGAGTTCAGGGAGCTCAGAATACAACACAAAATGTGGTTCTGGTATGACAGAAAATGGACAGAGACCATGTTGCAAATGATTTTGTATGCCATGCTAAAGATTTTATTGTCTGGATTTTACTCCATGACAATACAAATAATTACAATTGCAATCTAAAGACTATTCTGTCTATAACACAAAGACTACATGTAGAAGGAAATAAACTTGGAGGCAGGGAGGCCATTTTGGAGGTTTCTGAAGTCATCTAGGTGAGAGATAAAGAAAGCATGCAATAAAACAACAGAAGCAGGGGTGGAGAGAAGGTAAAAGATTGGTCAAATATTAAAGAACAAAGATGGAGAAATTTAGTATCTGATTAATAACGATAGAGTGAAACGTGTTACTATTCATTCAGAAACAATACAGGACATGGAATCAGCTTGGGGCAGAATAAATGAGTTTGATTTAGGACATATTGAGTGTGAACATCTCTTTATATAGAATAGTGTAGATTTCCATTGGGTAACTGAAACACAAAGCTGCAGCTGAATGCTAGAGAATTAAAAGTTTACCTCGCTTTCTTGAAGATAGAGGGTTAAAAGTAATCAGTACACGGATGCTGTCTTAATCCATTCAGTTTGTTACAACAAAATGCCATATATTTGGTGGCTTATAAATAGCATACATTTATTTTTCACGGTTCTGTGAGCTTCAAAGTCCAAGGTCAAGGTGCTGACAGAGGTAGTGTGTGGTGAACACTCACTTCCTAATTCACAGATGGACTTTTTTCACTCTATTCTCATATCGTGGAAGGTAAGGTAAGAACTTATGTTTAACCCTTTATGCGAGCACTAATTCCATTATGAGGACACCACCTTCTCGACCAAATCACTTCCCAAAGGCTTCACCTTCTAATACCATCACAGGAAATGAGGTTTCCACACATAAATCTTTATGGGAACACAAAATATCATATTCTCAGTCCATATCAGAACCTCCCTGAAATGACTAAATTAGATGAAACTCACGAGGATGTAGTCAAATGAGAAGAAGAACTTGGCAGAAATGGGCCCATCTTGGAATCAGAAGGGGTTGGGGCAGATAGTAAGTAAGTAGTAAGCATGGTGATTTTAATTATTTTTAATCTCTGTAAACGGAAATAATACAATTCCAGAAAGTGAAATCATGTTTCTAAGGTTGAGATTCCCTAGTATTGCACCTAGAATAGTGCTATACAGAGTGGGCGCTGGAGCTGTCATGGGTTCAAAAGAAATGTAGACTGGTAAATTTTGTGTTTATTTCAAGGCTGATTTAAGTATAAATTTTTTTAAAAACACTTGAAAAATTAAAGGATTTGTTATATATAAAAATATATATACTTAGCATCAGTATACAAATGTATACAATTATATATAATTAATATATGTACTATATACAGTATATAAATATATATAATTAATGTGTCTATATATACACTTCTTTATGGACTTCTGATCCACTTCAAGTATCTATATATATTTATAGATACTTGAAATGAAGTATATATATTTATATATATTTGAAATGAAGTGGATCAGAAGCCCATAAGGAAGACTAAAAGAGAGGCCAGAAAAATTGGAAGGAGAAAACTAAAACAGTGTTCTTTCACAGAACACGAGTGTAGAACAATTCAAGACTATTTAAGGGTGTTACTGAATTAAAACAATACTCCCCACACCTATGTATGCATACCCATCTAATGTGCAGAGGATGCTGGGGGAAAAAATGTCTTCCTGGATCATCAACTGATCAATTAAACAATTGAGAGGAAATAATGGTTTCTTACATATAAAATTTCAATCAAAATCAAGTATTCAAAGAAGTTTTTCTCTTACAACAGCATTTTTTAACCTACATCTGAACAGGAACAGTAATGCGATGCATGTGTACATATTTACATTATTAGAAAAGTTTGTCAAGTATTGTAAGATAAAGACCATGAAATTTAGAACCACAGATGTCTTCGGTGACTGGGATGAGTGAGGTGGTCCTGTGGAGCAGTGTGTAGCTCTGTCTTCGACCACTGAATTCAGGAGTGACAGAAGATGATTATGTTTGTACAGCAACTGAGAGAGAAAATAAATTATCCAAAGGTTTACATGGCAGCATGAGGTGGGGAAAGAAGGAGTCAGAAGAGGAAATTTGGGGGAAGGTTTTGATTGTTAAATGAAAGATAGGAAAAAGGAAAAGAGGTTGATAAAGAAAGGTTGCTATAGAGTGATCTTAAAATACAAAGGAAATCAAGAAATCTCTTATCTAAGAACTTCAACATTTTCAGGAAAATAAGAAAAGTAATCTGTAGAGAATGAGAAAGGCAGTGTTGGTTTTAAAGGGATTTTGAAAAAAATCATCTATTTCACACAAAATTGAGGTAGCTATGCAAATAGTTTACCGAATATTTGAGGAGGTTTAATTCCTGTTAGAATTCTGTCAAATTATAAGTTCTAAACATAAAATTGATTGTCTATGAGCTTCATTTCAAAGTGTAGCTCTAAAACAGGAATTGATTATAATACCATTTTTGGTCATATCTGAATTATCTAATAATAAATCTGTATTAAGTATGATTACAAGTATAGAGTTAAGCCAATTCCATCTTACGCTTTTACTATAAGGATATTTATATAATTCATTGACTTTAATTTCTTCAAAACTATTAATATATGTTATAAGTACATATGACACATCTGAAATGCATTAAAAAGTTTTCTTTTAGCTAGTGCTCTCTGATACATTTTATTAAAGAAACTGGTAAAACACAAAAGAACCTTTTATCCTTTAAATGCCTAGTTTATATTTTATAGCATTGTTTACTAAATGCTCAATGTCTATTCTAGCCATAACACAGATGTCCTTTGAAACACCAGCTGTTTGTAAACTTTATGTACCTGTTTGATAACTGGCATACAAATTACTAGACGTTTTATTCAGAAAAACAAGGCAGTTTATATCTCAGATTGAATGAAAGAAATTTGAGCTTTCTTGGTATAGTATAGTGTATTTAAACCATACTGTGATGAGTCTATATGTTGCTCATTTAATTGGTGTATTAAATCAGTGTCCATCCCTAAATTATAAATTGAGTAAGAAAAGTAATGGAAAAATTATTATTTATTGACATATAGAGGAGAAAAAATATCTAGGTTAATATTGTTTCAATTAATTTACTCTTGATCAGCCAACAGCCTCCCCACTCAGGTTTCAACTATCATTACAGTTTTCTTCCTTTCTCATTTAA
The DNA here is from genome assembly GCF_043159975.1 of Macaca nemestrina. Lineage (NCBI taxonomy): Eukaryota > Metazoa > Chordata > Mammalia > Primates > Cercopithecidae > Macaca > Macaca nemestrina. Next base: position 193,565,691 of record NC_092126.1, read on the forward strand.
TAAATTGTCCCCAAATAGTTCTCTGTTACAATTTAGGGTATTTAATTATTTTTCTGGTTTCAATCATGGGTATCTTTTCAAGTTGTTTTTCTTATAATTTTTATTCAGTGTTCCCTAGAGGGCATTTACACCAATACTCTAATTCTTGTTTTGTCGACTGTCTCACTGGTTGAATATATTTTTAAAAATTTGAAATCCAAGGCACTAGTTTCTTCATGTAATTCCCAGCAATATAATTGCCTTTCATTCCAAAAATGAAATATCTATTAGCTATTCTTTTGGAAAGTATCTCTGTAGAGGGATAAATAAGCGAATGACTAAAATTTTACTCTGTAAAGATGAAAATAAACCTATATAGTTCTATTAATTGACATTATTCATTCCATTTGTCCATCTTTAATTTTAATGGAAAAGGATCAGTATAGTATGTTAGCATATAAACAAGGTTTGAAACATCGGGTTGAAACTATTGATTGAAGTTTTAAAACACCAGAAAAACAAGCACAAAAACTAAGAACAGGGCAAATACAGATTATAATCTTGCTTTCTTGAAAGGCCAGATGATCACATTCAGGCTCACATGGTTCATATTTTAATGTTTATAATTTGAAGTTTTAATTTTCAGTAATGACATAACTTGTTTTGGGGTTCTAATTTAGTTGATATCAAGAAATAACTCTGGTTATCAATTTTCATCTTGGTCACTTGCTATCTGTAATTAAACCCATCCAGGGTATTTTGGCAAGTACATGAATGCCTCATGGGAATCATGTATTTGGCATTCTAAATCTACATTTCCTATTACTTATGTAATTTAATCCATGCTATTGAACCTTCCTAAGTCTGTTTACTCATCTTTAGAATGATACAAATACCAATAATGTAAGGGGAGCCCACCCTAAGAAATACTTTATAAATTACAAGGTCAAAGAACATCCAAATCTACCTAAACTATACTTGCTTACTTTCTAAATTTTAATTAGAATTCCTAAACAGACTAACACACAGAGAAGAAACTGTTTCAAACAAATTACTCTTATTGAGTAACTTGCCAGATGAAAGTAACTGGCATTTGAAATTTATAAACACTAGTTTTAAAAATAAATTATCACCTTGTATATTACATTATAAGTTAGTATACATTCTAGGCCTTTCTTTATTTATCAATTCATTTAAGAACATTTGCTATGTACAAGACCCTGTGCTAGATTCATAGCTGAAGAAAACATGGTCTCAACCCTGATAGCGTTTACCTCATATAAGCAATTTTATCAACTGCAGACAATGTAATAAAATTGCTTACAAAGCAAGAGCTCAGTCACTGAACTCTTGCTCACCTGTGTGGGTAAATCTGAAAATCAGTAAACCAATTTAGCATTCATATTTAATAACCACATTCTGTGATATGGACATATATCCTAAGGAACAGTAAATATGAAATTATTTGGCAGAAAAGTGTAGTAAATCATAAATATTACAATATGAAATAGAGTTTACACTGAATTACAGGTCTATAAATATCCTTAAGAGTCCCAGGTGTTTCTTTGGGAGAAAGAAAAAAAAAATAGAAATTTGTCATTTTTGTTAGTGTTTCTGAGATTTCAACAGTGACATTGTTTCTTTCTTTATAATATAAAAATCATACAAATCTTCTCTATTGCCTTAAAACAGCAACTCGAATACAAATAAATATTACTATAACTCACAGGGTAGGTATTCTATGTCTCTAGATTTCATTACAATGTGGCCTTAATTTTGCTTTTATCTCCCATTAGTATAATAAAAATATTCTCTTAAAAGTCTTCAGGAATTTTCTAGTCAAATCAAGTGGTCTTTTTCAAGCTTCATGCATTGAACCTCTCTATACTAATTTCCTTTTTTTTAAAAAAAAAAAAAAAGATTCCCCCTCCTTAACCTACACATGTCTGACTTATTTGAAATCACTTTTAATCATCCAGATTAAACTGTTTGTCTTTGTTTCTCCTCTGCTTGCTTTCTGAAAGCACCTGTTCCTCAACGACCCCATGCCAAACTGCTTCTCTTTTAGTACTCATCCCGTTGACAATTTTATCCCTGACTGTGGATTCCATCTTGATAACTCACATAACAATTTTGATGACTCAGATAACAATTTACCCCTCCAAAGTTCAAATACTAGTCTTAAATATCAGGAGAAGGCTGGGCATTTTCCCCTGAGATGTTCCCTGACCTGTAAATATCCAAGTCAGAGTAGTGAATACTGCTGTAATGTAGGAGCCAGAAATTTAAAGTCCTGTTATTAGCTGAGGGATTGTGAGTAAGTCACTTATCTTCTTAGCTTTTATGTACTCCGATACATTGAGACAAAGATCTTTCCTCAATATTATTATCCTAGACCCAGGAAAAGATGTGAAAATACTCAAAAAATGCAAATAACTGTTTAAATATGTAGTCCCAAATCCTATTATTTTCTAACCCAAACTCTCTCCTACTTCTCACCTTTTTCCCCGAGAACCATTCCTTTTCTTTTGTTCCCCACAAATAATGATCTATTAAATCCTGCTAATCATTCATGTACTATCAACTTTCTCTTTTTCTCTGATATGTCCCCAGTCTAAGACAGATTCTCATTAACTTTGACTTGAGTAATCATCTCCTAAATTGCCTCTCAGCCTCCAGTCTCTCTCCATTCTCTTTCGTTCACAGGCTAACCCAATTTTAATCTTAAAGCACAATTATGATCATGTCACTCCTGTGTCTGAAAATGTTCAATAGCTTTCAATTGCCCAGGAAGGTGAGTGTCACTTCTCAGCCTGGCATTTAAGGCCCATCACAAGAATGTTCCAAACTATGCTCTCCAGGCTTATTTCCCTCACTTGAAAGCACAGCTTTTCTTTTCCAATCAAACTAGAGTCGGGAGATTTCACTTTATGGCTCTTTTCTCACGCTTTTCACTATGGCACTTACAATTCATTGTATCCCTATCCAGCCATATCTAGTCCAATTGTACTTATAATTAGTTTATTAATCCCTTTTTTATGTCCCACTTGAAAATCATGCTATAAAAGGGCAGTCATTAATGTACTGGGACATTTTACTAGGTACTGTAAGTGCATAATTTAATCCAAAGTAAACCAGGTATTAAAACCTCATTTTACAGATGTGAATATTGAGGATTAAGAAAGTTATGTAATTTGCTCACTCATCTAGAAAATAAAAGTGAAGATTGTAATCCAGCCATGTCCAGCTTCAAAGCTGATGGCCTTTCCTTTAAAGCAGTTGTTCTCAATCTGTTTAACAGATGTGAAAGTAACAAGAGTTAATTTAGGTGCACAAAAGGGATAGAAAGAAGTGAAATATACAGGTTGTAAAATCCACTACTCTGGCTTCAAAGAAGATTTTTTCTAAAAGAGAGGAGTGTAAAAGAAGAAAATACATTTTGGGGAAACATTTTTGAAAAAACATTTTTGAAACTCTATCATATGACCTATTTGTTTTGCAAACACTTTTTTATGGTTCTTGGTATGTTAAAATACTATTTTACAGCAACCGTTGGTCATTTTTATTTATTAGAATGGAAGCATTGAAAATAATTAATAGCCCCTTAACCCATTTTTGTGTTTTCATTTCCTGGAAACCCAAATACTTGTTAAGTGTATAAATGAATTTACCTTTGCAATAGGAATTGCAATTTCTTTGCCCAAAGAATAGTGAAATGAGAATTTTCTTAAATAAGTTAGAAGGGAGAACGTGTATCCTGGATCTTTTGAACTTCTGTGAAGTAATGTGACAATATACATACTTACTGAGTTGCTTTGGGATGTTCCTGAGAACACAGGTAAGTTTTCATTTATTTGTATGTTTCTAAAGCCCAGCCAAATATTTAGTTCGTGGAGAATCTCCCATTGGTGTTTATGGATTTAACTACACATATTGTTATAAAGAGCAATACTTTTAAAATTGAAAAGTTATTGAAACCATATAGTAAAAACTATTATTAAACATTTTTCAAAAGTTATATTTCTATTCTACATTTAATATGATAAAATTGTTCAAAAATAACTTTTATCCTCCAGTATTCCCATAAACATGATGAGTCATTTCAATAGGCTATGCCTCATAGAACATTTTAAATAAACTTGAGAATCAATTATAAGGAAATGGATGTTTTGCTGCTGGTAGCACAGTCAAAAAGAGAAGCATCGTTTCTGTGACAATGGTGATCTAATTAAGAGCATCTGTGCATTGAAAAGGTGTGTCCTAAAATGATTTATGATAAAATATACAGAAAGAATAAATTTTTTAAAAAAAGCTATTATCTCCTCTCTACTGAGGCTGTGAGGGTTTTCCCTAGTTTGGTTTATATGTAATCATAATGGGAAAATACTTTTGCCTTCTGATATATGGCATGCAATGTTGATAATATGTATGCTTTAAATTTAACGGAAAGAGATATATACTGAGTTATCCAAGAAAATCTAAGAGCATAAACTAATGCTTTGGAAAGAATAGTGAAATATGAAATTTTGGGGAATGAGGTAAGGAATCCACATCAAACAATTAAGTTAAAAGTTTTCAAATAGCACACTTAAAAATACATGATGATGAATCCTGTTACTAGAATTATTAATTCATTCATTTTTCAGAGCAAAAATAATTTTATTCTTCCTTCTGAATTGTCTTTTTTTCTTGAATATTATAAATCTAATATCCTTTTGAAAATAATCTGTCAAAGTCAACTTTCTCCTCTTGAAAGGTATTCTCACTGTTTACAGGCTGTAATACAAGGTTCTTGCCTAACCAAGTTAACCATAAGAATGCATATACTTGAATCAATATATTTTATTTTGAAATCTTAATTTTTATGTCTACACCAATTCATGAGGTATTCAGTATTTTCCTGGAACTGGGGATAAAGTAATCATCTCACAGTCTAGTGGCAGATCTGGTAGACCAAGACCAATCACAGCAACACGGAGTGGTTATGTGCTATAATTCTTCTCTCATATCAAGTACGATGAGCACATACAACATGAGAATGAAAGACGTGTTTCAGGGGATCTGAAAAGTTCATGAGGTTTTGAAGGATGAATAGGCATAAGATGGCAAGGTAAAGAAGACATACCCAATCGTAGCATTTAATAAAGCATAGTATGACCAATACATTGAGAACAAATGATATCTGTTAGAGAGCGATATTAGCTGGAGTTGTAAAATACCTTAATTTCTATAGTGCTTTCTTGCTTAAACATGGTTTCATCTACCAATGCTACACAACAACAACGTGTGTGTATGTGTATTTATAATAAAAAAACTAAAATGACTATTATGCATATTTTTAAAGGTATCAGTTTTTACTCAAATTGTAGAAACAGGTCATCATTTATGGTTTTGACAAAAGCAAGGTTATAATGATAAAGAAACAAAATAATTGAATATTACAAACAAGTTTAAACTTTTGTTCAATGCTAATGCTATCTGTCAAGTTTTTTAGACATTGATCCATTGTCAAGAAGTCCTCCAAAGTTTGAGTCATTACCAAATAAGTTTGAAAGAGAAGACGAGAGAGAAAGAGAGAGAATGCACTATTAAACTATTAAAAAGGCTAATGGTGGGAGACATGAAAACTGAATTAAATGAGAACAAGGAATAACTGAGGCTTATAGTTATTTTAAATCATGTTATTATTGAATCACCTAGGTGACATTTACTAAAGAACCATCTGTAGTTCAGAAAATGAGAACATTCTCTAAGCGTATGCTTGTGTGTATGTGTATTTATAATTTAAAAGCTAAAATGACAATTATGTGTATTTGCAAAGGTGCATGCTCTCAAAATGAATCCAATATATTTCATAAAAAATATACTTTGCAGAATTAAGGTATACAACATTATATTATAAGGTGCATATAGACAGTAAAAATGCATGTAGATAGTACTGTGAGCAAATGAACACTTTGATTATTTCAGTTACCCTTTTTTTGGTGTGTGGCAAGAGCAGCTAAAATCTACTCATTTGGCATGAATCCCATATACAGTACAGTTATATTGCCTATAGTTCTCATGTTGTGCATTCGATCTCTACATTTGCTCATCCTATATATCCGCTACTTTTATCTTTTGACTTATAGCTTTCCATTTCTTTCCCTATCCCCTGCCACTGGTAACTGCTGTTTTGTTCTCTATCTTTGTATAGTTGAATATTTTTTTACACTCCACATAGAAGTGAGATCATTCTGTGGTACATATACGCAATCAAATATTATTTACCCCTCAAAAAGAACAGGATCTTGCCATTTGCTGCAACACGGATGAGCCTGGAGGATAATATACTTACAGAAAGAATAATAGAATATTTTTAAATGAGAATTTTTTTACAGTGAGTAGCACATCATCTATTTGAAACTACGTATTAAGCTAAATGGGATCTTTATTGATCCAATAGAGATATTTTTCACAGACTTTTTGTAGATATAGGAAATGATGAGATAATTTATTAAAAAATTATTATTAGAGACTACTTAAGCCATGTCTACACTAATGATTTTCTATCTTAAGCTAAGGTACATCACTGATATAGGACAGAAGGAAATATATTGCTCTGGGAAGCAACATAATTAAATAGCATTAAAGGGTTTGAAAGGGAAATTGAAGTGGATGGATAAAAAAAAGCAGTTTGGGCCAGGTGCGGTGACTCACGCCTGTAATCCCAGCACTTTGGGAGGCCAAGGCAGGCAAATCACTTGAGGTCAGTAGTTCGAGACCAGCCTGGCCAAGATGACAAAACCCTGTCTCTACTAAAAATACAAAAATTAGCCGGACGTGGTGGCGGACGCCTGTAATTCCAGCTACTTAGGAGGCAGAGGCATGAGAATTCCTTAAACCTGGGAGGCGGAGGTTGCAGTGAGCCGAGATCACATCACTGCACTCCAGCCTGTGTGACCTAGGTGAAAGAGTAAGAATCTGTCTCAAAAGAAAAAAGTAGTTTTTAAGGGTACACATAACATATTTTTTCCTAAGCCAATTGCAATTTAACACACCAAAGAAATCCCTTTCCTTCCTTCCTTCCTTCCTTCCTTCCTTCCTTCCTTCCTTCCTTCCTTCCTTCCTTCCTTCCTTCCTTCCTTCCTTCCTTTCTTTTTTTTGTTTTTGTTTTTGTTTTTGTTCTTGTTTTTCAGAGACAGGGTCGCCCAGGCTGGAGTGCACTGGCACAGTCTCGGCTCACTGCAGCCTCTGCTACTGGGTTTCAGAGACTTTCCTACCTCAGCTTTCCAAGTAACTTAGACTACAAGTGCACGCTACCACGCCCGGCTAATTTTTGCATTTTTTGTAGAGGCCGGTTCCCTCAAGTTTCCCAGTCTGGTTTCCAACTCCTGGCTCCAGCGATCTGCGGGTCTTGGCCTCCCAAAATGCTGGATTACAAGCATATGCCATCATGACCAGCCAAAAAATACTCTTCTTCCTAACAGTACTTGCCAAATTACTTTATGACCAACTAAAAATGTTTTACAATTTTTCTTCAGAAGTCAAACAATTTTGAGCTATTGTGTAAATAATCAGCAAAACGTGTCTAGGAGTATAGGAATAACACCTATTTGACCAAATCATAGAACTCTTGAGGACTCAAAGGGATATATTTTCTAGATCATCCCATACTTATGTTATTGTAACATATTGTCTCATACTTAGGTAATGGAAAAAAATATATATATACACATATGTATATACATTTTTTCCAGTTTGTCCAGAGTAGTATGAACCCATATTAGCTTGATGGCACAGAAATGGGCCCGTAGGACACTTTAAAGCAATAAGCACAATTGTTTGATATACAGTAGTTAGAAAATGATTATTGTATTCCTCTCTTGGATTGATTTTCTTCTTTTGAAACAAATAAAATTTAGTTTTTCTATCTAAATATTCTCAAAGTTAAGATTTTTAAAAAATATCAGCGGAAGTTTTAAAATAATTCCTTTGTTGAATTTAAAGTTGTTTTAAACCCCTCACTGAATCCTTAGTAATTTCTTTTTTCTTTGTTATAAAAAAGAACAGTTTTGGAAACTGGACTATTTTATCTTGATTATATTGCAGCGACATATTAATCATCATTAAATATGAATAAAACATGATTTCCCTAGGTGTTAACATTATCATAAAATGCCAGAGACTGAATTCAGGAGGTTAAGATTTTAGAAATTCCTTTCAGAGGCAACGAAAGGGTCAACTTAAGTTTTCCACCTCCCCGCACCTTTGAAACTTCTGCAGAGGAGGATAATGTGTTGGCCTGTGATTAACAAAATTTGTGCTAGCTTTCATGCCTAAAGGAAAAAAGAGGTGGCAGTTAAACAAGTGGTAGGACATTACTATCATTTAATTACATTTTCCTCCTATTTCATCATAATTTTTCCTTACCTGTCATTAACCTCTAACTCAAAATAATCTCAGCAAAATAACAAAACATGCAGCACAATTTTCTCTTATTCTCTTATCTAGAAAACTTCTAAAAGATAGATTCATACGCAGAAGTAATTATAAGAGTTTATCATATGCAAGATGTTTATTAGTAATTAAATATAAAAAATATATAGGTAGATGTTTGCATATATTCGCAGGTAGTAGCTATATAACATGTTTTATATGTTACTATTTCCCTTTTTTTACTTCTTTCACCCTAATATACATACATTTCCATTTACATACTTTACCACTCTAGTATTAGAATGTAGTAAAAAAAAAAGTGTATCTTAATCCAATCTGTCACTGATGGACATTTGGGTTGATTCCAAGTCTTTGCTATTGTGAATAGTGCTGCAATAAACATACGTGTGCATGTGTCTTTATAGCAGCATAATTTATAATCCTTTGGGTATATACCCAGTAATGGGATGGCTGGGTCATATGGTACATCTAGTTCTAGATCCTTGAGGAATCGCCATACTTTTTTCCATAATGGTTGAACTAGTTTACAATCCCACCAACAGTGTAAAAGTGTTCCTATTTCTCCACATCCTCTCCAGCACCTGTTGTTTCCTGACTTTTTAATGATTGCCATTCTAACTGGTGTGAGATGGTATCTCATTGTGGTTTTGATTTGCATTTCTCTGATGGCCAGTGATGATGAGCATTTTTTCATGTGTCTGTTGGCTGTATGAATGTCTTCTTTTGAGAAATGTCTGTTCATATCCTTTGCCCACTTTTTGATGGGGTTGTTTGTTTTTTTCATTGGATTAAGAAAATGTGGCACATATACACCATGGAATACTATGCAGCCATAAAAAAGGATGAGTTTGAGTCCTTTGTAGGGACTTGGATGCAGCTGGAATCCATCATTCTTAGCAAACTATCACAAGAACAGAAAACCAAACACCGCATGTTCTCACTCATAGGTGGGAACTGAACAATGAGATCACTCGGACTCAGGAAGGGGAACATCACACACCGGGGCCTATCATGGGGAGGGGGGAGGGGGGAGGGATTGCATTGGGAGTTATACCTGATGTAAATGACGAGTTGATGGGTGCAGCACAGCAACATGGCACAAGTATACATATGTAACAAACCTGCACGTTATGCACATGTACCCTACAACTTAAAGTATAATAATAATAAATAAATTTTAAAAAAAGTGTATCAAAAGACTGACATGAGTTAATTACATGACAGTAAAATTTCAAGAAGCTTGTAAATGATTTTTTCATTTCAAGAGTAAAATCATTAACTTAATTTTTTCCTTTTTTAAACAAAACTCACATTTTATTTAGATAAAATGAAATAAACTATACAAAATTGATTTTCTTCACCAAAAATAACAGCAATATTTTCCATAGTTTTCTAGATAAACCACAACACTTATTTTTGTAGGTTTTCCAGGTTTTGCTTATAAATCCAGATGAGGCAGTAGATAAGAGTCATGGAAAAAGACAAAGAAAACAGACAAATCAGTTGTCAGTATCCATGGCCTCTGATTCTGTCTTAAACATGAAACAGAAGCGTTCAACATATACCTGCTAAAAAGTTTAGGAAGATGTAGGCTCCACAAAGGAATGTAGACAGCAACAATGAGAGGTGGAACAATGGCAGGATCTTCCATTCAAACTTTAAATGTCATTTGTTCCTTTAAGTTAGAGAAGGACAAAATCTACACTGAAAACCTTGTTTGGCGAGTTCACAAGCTTTTCTCAGGTAATTTCTTGTAACTGTCCAGTAGAGATTTTTAACATACTTAAAACTCCTATTAGTCAAAGGTCAATCGTGGGCTTCACTATATCATTTTATAAAACATATTCCTTCCTCCCACACCTCTTCAAAAACATATTTCTTCAAAGAATTCACAACACCCAACATGTAGAGATCCACAGTGATAATAAATGCTATGTCTAAAATGACTTAACTAAAACAATTCCAGAGTGCCGTCAGCAGAGGACGCGCAGAAGGAAACATGGCACTTTCAATGTTCTCTTCTGGAAGAACAGGTAGATCTTCAAAGCCTGAGAGTTCAAACGGGGGCCATTTAAACAGGAAGATTATCAATGGCTAATGTATTCAATGGAGTCCTATAGGCAATGATATTTAGTGATTAAGTGGCCTACATACACCTTATGGCTTTTCATCCAAATATCAAATATAAGAAAGCCTATTTGTAAAAGTCTCTTAGGTATTTTCCAAGGTTTCGGAATTATCTGTGGGAAGCTCTAACTTACTTGTATAGAGCTTAATATATGTGTTCACCATTAAATCCAGGTCATGTTTTACATCAAAATTTATGTTAAGCAAAGCCAAGTCACTCGACCTTTGGTCTGTCAAAGTGTTCCTCAAATATGCTTTAAAAGCGTTGGTCCATTTTCATACCACTCATGCTCAACCTTCATCACAGGAAGAATACACAGGACCTTCAGCAATGCATGCACATTAGGAAAAAACTTGATGTCAGGCAGGTGGAGGGCTTCATAGATGGTGGGTGGAAGCTCTACATCTTTCCCCCTGTGTTTCCATTTGATTCTCCAACAATGAAGCTCGGCTGAGTGTGTGTCATGATTGGGTAAGTCACTTCCATAGACGTCAGCATGGTGTTGCTCCAATATATTGAATTTGAGTTGTCCCCATGACTGAGGGTACCAGAGATAAGCATTTAAGAGCTTTGAGGTGCTGTTCTGAGAAAATATCTTTAAATTCCTGAATAATGTGCTCCACTGTTGGGACACTTAAGGTTTCTTTATAGTAACTCTCAGAGGTTAGCTGATATTCCAAGTTACCCTGGTGAGTGGTGTGGAATTTTCCAGGGCGTTTCATTCGAATATCAAGTTTGGTTGCCAAATTCGTGGCTTCCTCAAACCAAAATTCATGATAAACTTCAATATTTTCCGTCACGTCGTTGAGTGAATGCGGTACTACAGTCAAGCTACCAGCTGCAAACAAGACATCAGAGGTTTGCCCCTGGAGTTTTTTCCCAAAGCCTCTTGTCAAAGATAGGACATTTTTAAGAACAACAATAGTAACAATGAAATCATTCCATGCCTGGAATCAGTTTTAAAACGGATCAGTTTCTTTACATGTTGAGACAACTAATAGATATATAATAAATGGTGTATTTTTCACATTATCTGTAATTTTTCTATTTTCTAATAAATAGTTTTTATAACTTATATTTTCAGAGAAGTGTATTTGTTTCATATAGATTTTCAAATAACTATGCCTAGAGTTATAAAATGCATTTTCTTTCTATTCTTTTAATTCCATCCTTATTGGCAATTAATTTCTTGATTATTTGTGCATGTTAATAATTTATTTTTCTTTTCTTAGATTAACTAGTGATTCTAAAGCTATTGATTATTTTACTGACTTTATAAATTCTAAAGTCTGTTTTACAATTTGTTGATTTCTAATTTTATCTTTATTATGTTCCATTTAATTTAAAAATTTTCATTATTTTTTCTTAATATTTGTTTCTTTCTCTCAATATTTATTTACACCAGTGAAGATGTTTGACACGTAAATTTTCTTTTAAATAAAGTTTTAAACAGAGCTTATATATTTGTTAGGTTAGCTGCTTTCCAGTTATTTTTTAATGGAAGATTTTTTATATTTGTCTCAAGAGCTTATTCCTAAATATTCATTATATTGCCATTAAAATTTTTTCTTCTATTATCATTATAGGATTATTAAATTAGTGCCAGAGAAAATACTGTGTATAACTCTATTACATTTTCTTTTACTGATTGTTATTTCTTTACTACTCAACAGATAATGATTGATTTAAAAAAAAAAGTTTACCCCTACATAGGAAAAAAGTTAGATTTTTTATTTGAAGAGCAGAATTGTATGTATATCTATCAGATCTAGTTTATTTTTGTTATTATTCAGTTTACTTAGATGAATATTATTTGACCTGTCCAGGATTTTAGTTCCCTATATGTTTTTCCAAAATGTAATATTACATATGTGGTTTCAAATAACTATCTTTGTATTTCATACTATCAACATGAAATATTATTTCATCATTGCTATTTACTTTAATTTAAATTAAAGTATTAAAAGATTAAATGGAGCAGAGTTAATGTTGGACTTTCCAGGTAGTCCTAGAAGGAACAGCAAATTTCACCAAGACAGTCAACAAGTAACAAAGGCATCATTTAGGGTATTACCTAAACACAAAATATTGGAAATTGTGTTGTGTTACCCCCAAAATAGTCACATGACATAATGCATTTGTTGAGATAGATTTAGCCATTTCTCAATGTATATATACTTCAAAACATCATGTTGTATATATACAGTTTTAAATAAATTTAAATATATATTTTTATTTGTCAATTAAAAAATAATTTTTAAAACTTCAAGAATATACACATGAAATCCAATTAGAAATTAGTTTCACAATCCTTATGTGACTATAAAAACAAATAGTTTTTAACAGCCCATGGGAGAGAAAGAGGGCTTTATGTTTTGAGAAGGAAGTATCAGTTTATGTCATTAGATATTTACATTGTCAACTAGTTCATATGATAAAAACTGGCAAAGTACAGTAAAACCTACAAGATATGTTATATAACTATTGTTTCAAGTTTTAACAAAATACTATTTCATTACTTAATTTAAAAGTATTCTATCTGAAGCACAGGGTGCTGGCACTCCAAAAATAAGTGGCCTTCTTCCTAAAAAACATAGTAAAAAAACAAATGAAATAACTTTGCCAAAGCCTTCCAAACAGACTTTCCTCTCTTACAATTCTGAAATAATTGAGGATCAGGTTCCAGAGAAACAAATATTTTTTACAATTCATGTAAATAGGTCATGTCATCATTGCAGGTATGTGTGTACCATTTTGCTTTTGATTGTTCAAATAATGGAAAGAATATATATATATCTCTATAATATATATATATTCATATATATATTTATATATTTTTTTCTTATACACACACACTATAACACCAGTTCTGGATTTATTAAACCATTAAGGTTTAATCTCTTTAGCCTTCAGTATGCAATAAATACCATTTTGTGTTTATTTTCAGTGAGAACCATACTACCAAATACCCTGTATTGTAATAATAATTTTATTTTCTCATGGAAAAAGAGCACATTTGGGGAAAAGAAAGAACATTTTACATCAAATGCATTGAGAAGATACTTATTAACTTAACATTTATAGATGATAATCCATATAATTGAAAACTGGAAAAAAAATGATCAAAAGTAATCACATTTTAAAAGCGTATTTCTCAAAAATTTGAGAGAAGGTAACTTTATTAATGAAATTATGTAAAATTCACCTGGGTCAAATACATAACCAAATAGTTTTTGAACTAGAAAAAAGCATTCAATAGTTCATTTTGCCTTTTAATTAGCAAAGATTAAGATTCCAAATTAAAATTTAGCCCTCTAAATTCTCTTTGGTGACTAGATTTTCTGCTATCCTTTAAATTGCCACTTCAGTTTGCATAAATTACATATTGCCTTCCTCTACATCACCTCAGCGTTGAATTACGCATCATAAATGTTTGGTGTTTTGTTTATGCAAATAAAATAAAATGCAAATAAAATATTTTGGTAAGAGTTCAAATTTCATTTTTCCAAATGACATAATACAGTAGAATGATTCTAAACTGACTTATAATTTTTCACATTTTTCAGTCAGATGGTTATATATTCAATGTGCTATCTAGATGACCAAAAGATTTGGTGTCCTATTTTTCTTTTGTTTGGTTATGTAACTGCTAAAGACATCAGCCAGTGTATTTTAGGCTACAGACACGAAGGAATAAACAGGCTGCATGTCTCTTTTATTCCCAGTCTAAAAAGTAAGATTTTCCTTGACTAGAAAAGATATTAATTTTTACATTTTGCAATACTATCCTTTACAATAACCCTCAACTTTGGAAAACAAAATTGATTTTCACATCTCAAATTAACTTACACTTGATATTTGAGAATGTTGTGGTTAGCTGGAATTTCATGACATGATGAATCTAGAACTCCCAAATTAAGAACTGGCTAGCCATGTTAGGAAAATTAGCTTTCAAATTCTAAGCTATAATTAAAATTTTCCTCTTAGCTCTATTTTGACCTATTTGAGATTAATTTGCAAATGTTCAATAGAAAGAAGAACAAGACATTGCTCATCTGAAATTTAAGATAAAAATACCATCTTTATAGTTTGTTATTAAAACGCCATGGCCTTTCATTATTTTTTCCCCAAACTTACCGAACAGGACATTAAAATTGAAAGTCATAGAGAAGCCAGAACCTCTGTAGTAATTTAAACATTTCCTTGGTCTTGATAGCATTGCACTCTTTAAGGTGTGTGAGCTGGAGAGGTCCAGTCACCAGCCACAACAGTTTAATTATCTGCCAAATCCTCTTTTATTTGCCCTTTCAAGAAAGTCCCCATGTCTTTGAAATGGCATTTGCTTAGTAAAAGATTAGTGTGAATTAGGCAAAAAGAGGTAAACGTGGTACCTCACAGGCTATTGCAACAGAACAATCTGGCAAGTTCCTCCATCCTCAGGTGAAATTCTATATTTACTTATTTACCTTGGCTGCTGGAAAGTTCAGTTTATACGTTTCATGACAATCAGTGCACAGATTATTAGAACATGCTAAGAGCAACCTACTGACATTTTCCCCAGTGTCATACTGTTTCTTCTCTTCTTTTCGTTGTCCAAGTATATCGTCACTGGCTGTTGCTTTTTATCACCATTATTGTTATGATCATTTGTACCATATGTATTTTGACAAACCTTATCAAATCTGCTTTGAATAGAGGCACACTTTACATAAACATGATGAAACTGCTGGAATCTGGAATATAGTAAAGACCATCCTGCTCCTGGGCAGTTACCAGGACATACGAATTTCGGGAGAATGGAGACCGCGGTAAAGAGATAATGGTGGGGGGATGGGGGGTGGGAGAAAAGTCAATAGGTTTGTTTATTTATATATTTATTTATTTTGAGACGGAGTCTCATCTGTCAACCAGGCTGGAGTGCAATGGTGTGATCTTGGCTCACTGCAACTTCCACTTACCGGGTTCAAGCAATTCTCTTGCCTCAGCCTCCCGAGTAGCAGGGATTGCAGGCATCCGTCACCATGCACAGCTGTTTTTTGTATTTTAAGTAGAGATGGGGTTTCACTATGTTGACCAGGCTGGTCTTGAACTCCTGACCTCAGGTGATCTGCCCGCCTCGGCCTCCCAAAGTGCTGGGATTACAGGTGTGCGCCACCACGCCCAGCCAATATACTTAAATTAGTAAGACCTGCTGCTCTAGAAAGGTGCCATGAAAGGAATTTCTGGAGCAGAATGGTCCCCAAAACACCCACTTATGTTTCTAAGGAGGTCAAAGTAGTTCCCAGGCAAGGGTACCTGAACCTCTAGAGAGTCCTCACTTGTTACATCTGGCAGCTTATTCCTAATAGAGAAAAGAAAAATTAAGACTAAAGGTAAACCTGCCTTAGAGGTTTGAAAGTCTCATCTTATTTTCATTTATTACCCTCTAGCATAGAGATAAATCAAACCCTTCAACAGGTTGAGTGCTACTCCACATGTTCAGCAGGTCACACACAGCTTATCTGTTGGTGGAGAAGGGATTGCCCATGTAATATCAAGACATATATACTTCTAAACTCCTAATACTCACTGTCGAGATTCCTGCCACCATGCTGAATATTCTGTCATTAAGGATGAAACCTTTCTGTTAAAGCTCTGGTCTACATTTCAAGAGAGCAACATCCCGTATTAATTCCTTAAAAATATGGTCATTTCCCCAAAAATATACCGCTTTCAAAAATTAGTAAAAATTGGGTAGTAAAATAATTCCTGGTCCTATGTTTGTTGCAGCACTGTTTACAATAGCTAAGATTTGGAAGCAACCTCAATGTCTATCGATAGATGAATGGATTAAAAAATGTGGTACATATACACAATGGAGTACTATTCAGCCATAAAAACTAATGAGATCCAGTCATTTGCAACAACATGGATGGAACTGGAGATCGTTATGTTAAGTGAAATAAACCAGGCACAGAAAGATAAACATTGCATGTTCTCACTTATTTGTTTAATCTAAAAATCAAAACAATTGGGCTCATGGAGATAGAGAGTAGGAGGACGGTTACCAGAGGCTGGGAAGGGTCCTCGGGGGTTGAGGGGAAGTGGGGGTAGTTAATGGGTACAAAACATTGTTAGAAAGAATAAGACCTACCATTTGACAGCATAAAGACCTACTATTTGACAGCACAATAGTGTGACTATAATCAATAGTAACTGTATAATTTAAAATAAAGAGTGTAATTGGATTGTTTGTAACTCAAAGAATAAACGTTTGAGGAGATGGATACTCCATTCCCCATGATATGCTTATTTCACATTGTATGCCTGTATCAAAATATCTCATACATACACCACATAAGTACATACACCTATTATATACTCACTTTTTTTTTTTTTTTTTTTTTTTGAGACAGAGTCTCACTGTTGTCACTTGGGCTGAAGTGCAATGGTGCGATCTTGGCTCACTGCAATCTCTGCCTCCTCGGTTCCAGCAATTCTCTTGCTTCAGCCTCCCAAGTAGCTGAGATTACAGGTGCCTGCCACCACACTCAGCTAATTTTTGTGTTCTTAGTAGGGATGAGGTTTCATCATGTTGGCCAGACTGGTCTTGAACTCCTGACCTCAGGTGATCTACTCGCCTCGGCCTCCCAAAGTGTTAGGATTACAGGCGTGAGCCACCATGCCCAGCCACAAAATTATTTAAAAAATAAAAATAAATAAAATAATTCCTGGAGATTGCATGATTTTTTACTGAACTTAACATTAGGTGCTGAACTAAGCATTAATCATAATGTATTCAAAGCTGAGCCACAAGTAGAAAACCAGTTATAACTGCCTCCAGAGTCTTATACCTACAAGTACAGCAGGTACTCTCCTGAGTGTGATGCTGGGGAAAACAGTAACAATAGATGGAGCAAGAGATGACTCCTGCTTTTTCTGGGAATTAATAAGAGAGAGGGAAAAGAATGTTCCTGCACAGTAAAGCATGTGGCCTCGACATGAGAGGGGCTTTAGGGAGAAACTGAAAGGCCTTCCGCAGATGAAGAGCCAGGAAATCTGGTGTATATAGCATGGTCAGTAAGAGCAAATCCTGTATGGCACAGAATGCCCAGGTAGGAAGTTACCACTGAACTTCAGTCCAAAGGTGGTCACAAGACATTGATAGGTTTTGCTTTGATTTGCATTTTATGCATTCCACACGCTGCCGTGGAGAGTAGGAGAGAAGAAATAAAAATGGAATCAGGAAGAAAAGTTAAGTGGCTTGGCAGAAATAGCCAGCAGCAGGCATAATTTTTCTTCTATATTTATTATCATTTTGCTAAGCATTGGATTAGATCCAACCTATGAATAGGACAAAATTAACGTAAAGACTAAAAGCCCGGGAAATGTTAAATATTTAATTCTTGATGAGGCGTAACATTCATCCTGTCATGCTATTTCTCTGCACACAGCATAGAGTCAGAGTTTGGGGCCCTCACTGTGAGCTGAAGCACCCCACGGCACCACAGTAACCTCACAAGAGTGACACAGGATCTTTCAAAATTTTGACGAAGACATAGAGACATGTGTTGAACCTCACATGGGCTACTATCTTGTGATAGTTCAGTGTTTTAACATTAGATTGCACCAAATCCCTTCCAATGATGCCATCACTTCATAAATCTCAGATTCTGGTGTTTGCGGTGACAATACACAAGTACCACAGAGATAACAATGTGTAACTCTTATGCTATTGTAACTGGAATGTTATTTATTTTGGCATTAAAAAATAAAGATACAAGGAAACTCTTTTTTTTTCGTTTCGTTTTGTTTTGTTTTTAACAAGATCATTTTCCTCCATCAATCCCCCATGCAGCAACCACTATCTTCCTTTCTCAGTGGTGGAGTTATTAAAGAATTTCGATACTCCTTATCTTTCTTAATAGAGAAGAGGATCCATGGTCTGCATCTGGCCCAGACTTAATTTATTTGGAGCCATTGGCTCCAAGTACATATGAAAGTATATGTAACCTTTAAAACAGTCTTATTGTGATATTACCAATTCCCTTTTAAAATCTGGTAATCTGGCAACGCTGGGTCCATAATTTTTCGACATAGTAAGAATCAGCAGAAAATGCTTTGGGCCACCCCCTTCTGAAGTAACCTTTGCTCTCCATTTTGGCACAGTTTCCACTGATTTACTTGATCCTAGTAGTCACCTGAGTTTGCCTCTGACTTAGTGTGACAAAGACTTTAATGTAGGGATGAATTCTTAAAGGTATGAGGTTTTACTGTGACTATTGTCTATGCCATGGATCCGTGAGTGATGCAGACAGTGGATAGATTTCTACAGTTATGAATACTGGTAATACTCATAGACACACTTTTTGAGATTATTCCATATATAATAGGCATTATTCTAAACACTTTACATTTATTAATTATGCTCACAGCAATATTATCATAGTCACAGCAATTCTATGAGGTAAGCTTTCTTAATTTTTATTTATAGACATGTCAAGAAGTTTGAATAGTCAGATTTTACCCTGCTTGCAAGCTAAGCTGATCTTCCACTGTTTCATAGATGCTGGCAGAAGACATGGGGGTCTCGGATTAGAGACAAAGGGATTTATTACTCTGTTGCAACTAGCAGGATCATCAGTTTGAATTGGTTCCCCTTAGGCCCCAAGTCCCATGGGAAAAATGGGGAGTGGGCCAGGTGGTTGCAGGTACACACAGTCAGTTTTCTTCACAGCTTAAGAACCCTGGGAGTTAGAAATCCTAGCATTTATAATGGACAGCAAGGAAACCTGCCACTCATTTGCCAGTTTCCCTAGAGTAAAACATCATCTTTATTAAACTGAGCAGTCAACCCAGTCTCTGCTAAGGAGAAGAACACTATCTCTGTTTTCTAGGGTTGTTCATTAAATACATATTCTTGAAGAGGATGG
Source organism: Macaca nemestrina (assembly GCF_043159975.1). Lineage (NCBI taxonomy): Eukaryota > Metazoa > Chordata > Mammalia > Primates > Cercopithecidae > Macaca > Macaca nemestrina. The sequence continues at coordinate 193,585,149 of NC_092126.1, forward strand.
GGAAATTCCCGTCCACAATGGGCTATAATGGAGAGGAGTGATAAACAGAAAATAATACATAGCATTGCTTTAAGCCTATTATTTTCAAATAACTTTTTAGTTTACTTACACTGGATAATTTTACAACACGATACATTCCATCACAAATCCTAACTAGAGGGCCAGTTATAGGTTATAGATAGGGGTCAGAACGAGGTATCCACAAAATTTCATGGAAACCAAAACTGTGAGATAAAATTTAAAACCATTGAAACACAATTTAAAATTATACTATTTATGAACCTATTTTGAACCAATAGTTTTAAAAACTTTCTGTTTCAAAGAGCTAGAAATATCATAGACTCTATGAGTCAAACTTAGACCTGCGTATCAGAATCTCTAGGGGTGGCATAAAAATTAAAGTTGGGGAACTAATTTTAGAAAGCTTCCCAGGTAAGCCTGAGGTACAGACTGGAAGAGAGACGAAAAAGTCACACAGTTCTGAAGGATAATCTCTAAGTTGGTGAGTGAGACGTTTCACAACAACTGGACTTGATTCCAGGTGACCTGTATATGACCCTAGGGTGGCACAATAGAATTGTGATTGTAATTAAGAAAGCATAAAATTGGATGTCTGTCTGCTCAGGGAATATACTATACTAACATATATGGCACTGTCAAAATGGCATCAATGAAAGGGGAACTCAAAGCATAATAATCTTGCATGTTAATTCAGAACTGTAACAAAGAGTAACATTGATCCTGTGGGTACAAAGGAGTCCTCATTTGCACAGTACAAGATCTGAAAGGGTATCGACAGTTCACCAGGCAAATGCGGGGTTGATAACATATAACCCTTCTATTTACATATCTTCTTACTTTGAATCTGTGTTCCTATAATTAATAACTAATAATCCCAGGACTTTGACATCATGAAGGGCGGGCCCTGGATTGAATTAGTAACTTAAGCTCCATCAATATTTTATATTCATCCTCTCTTTGGTGGCTCACGCTGTCATCCACTCATCTGTTCCCAATCCACTGATGAATCTTCCAACTTTCTTGACCAATTTTGCTATCAGGTTCATAATTTTATCCTCCATACCAAGTCCCAAAATCACCCTGGGAAATTCCACTATCCAAATAAAAGAGACATCTATACGTCTACAATTATACAGCAATGGCCTCCAAATTCATAGCTCCAGACTTGTGTATTTTTCTCTTTAATATTAAATTTTAGCTATGATTTGATCATTTAAAAATCTTTCTTAACCTCACAGCAGTTTGGCTAACCACTCTTCTGACCACCCTCTGGATCACCTAGTTTCCTACTGCAGAAGTTTTAATTCTTATATTCCTTTATCTGGCAACAAATTCTTGGTTTACGGTGCACTTCTTTCATGTTCTGCTCAATTTTTTAAATTAGTCTGTGTTTGGCCAGCCCATCATCCCCCTTTACAGATGAAAGACAATCACCCTCTAGCAGCCTTAGTTTCTTCCTTTCATTGTACTTGCCTAATCATAATCCTATATCTTCTCAATCAAAGCATGCATATCCATTTAAAATATGGACTACTGAGAACTGTAAAAATAATTTAAAAATTGTAAATTTGCACTGCTACAAGTTCATGGTCTCTAACCTCAGTTAAAAACTACAATTTCTGCTCATTGTATATTCTCCTGGCATGAACCCAAGCTTGCCTTGGATCAATTATATGTACTACTATTTGACCTGAGTTGCAAATCCATATATCCAACTCTTCATTCAATATTAAATTTTCACTTGGAGATATCAACTACCCAATAACTCAACGTGTTCAAAACAAATTCATAATTCTATCACCAGTGTCTCCTATCTCACTGAATGGCAACACCCACCATTAAGTTTGGTTGGCTGGAAGCTTGTGATATCTTCTCATTCTTTCATCCATATAGTCAAACAATTCACAAAACCTGTGAATTTTGCATGCTAATATTAATTATTCTACCTTTCTGTCTATAATTCTGGCATTGTAGTCTAAATCATTATCATCATTCACCAGAATTGTTTCAATAGCTCCCTAAACTTTCTCCCACCATCCCCTCTGGTACATTTCTTATACATTTGCTCCCCTGCAGCCAGAATTCTATTTTTCTATTTTATTAAAAACCAATTAGTATCTTTCCTCTCTCTCTTTCCCTCTTCCTTAATCACTCCTAGGATAAAAACTCAAATTCTTAAATAAATTGTTTAAAGTTCTGCAGGATCTAATTCAACTACCACATATTTTCATATCATTTTTGTGACAGTCTGCATTTTAACCTCACTGGCACTCTTTCAGGGTTTTTGAGCAGTCTAAGCTTTTTTTTTTTTTTTTTTTTTTTTTTTTAATTTTTGTTCCACTCGGGAACTTTGCATTTGCTATTTCCTATCTGTGAAAGACTCCTTCCTCTTCCCGATCCCTCCATTCCCCAACTTCACATCTTACACCAGCCTCTCATATCTAGCAAATGTCACTTCCCTAGGAGGGTCCTTCATGATGACCTTGTACAGCAGATCAGAGAACTCTGTATATCTTTTAAAGATTACTAATCTTCTCAGTGTCCCATAAAAACATTGACTGTATCCATCTTGCCCTTTCCCCACAGTTTACAATAATGCCTAATAGAAATAGATGATAATTATTCAAGGAATGAATGAGAAAATCTTTTTCAAGAAACATGATAAGTTCCTCCTAAGCCCTCTTTTTCATTTGCACAGCTATTATTTCAAAACTTCATCACTTTTTTAAAGATGCTCTCCATGCTAATTTTCTATCCATTTTAGAAAACAATCTCCTCTTAAAAATACAGGTCATCAAGTAAAAGCTCTGTTAATTTCCCACTTTCCCTGAACATCCTTCCCCCTTTTCTGGCAAACTGGTGTCTAAATGTATCTTCTCGCCTCAGACTCGTTAAACACAGAGTGATGCCCTGTGTTCAAGGCTAATGCATGAATTTTAAAATATGAATTCCATGACATCTTGAAACATTCTGTCAGCTTATCTTTTTTTAAACAATATATTCAACATCTTTTTTCTCCTTAGCATTTTCACAGCATTTAAAAATGCTTAATTTATGCCATCCTTCAAAAGTGTTAATTGAATTTATGTTGTCCTCTGTTTTATATCTCTCATTTCCTTCTCAGACAACATTCCTAAAATAATAGAGTGCAGTGACTTTCTCCATATTTTATGTCCCATCCACTTTTAAAGTCCTGCAGTCTGACTTATCTAATCACTTCATTAAAACTGATTTTTCTAAATTAATCACCACTCCCTGTATAAAAATTAGATCTTTCTTTCTTTCTTTCTTTCTTTCTTTCTTTCTTTCTTTCTTTCTTTCTTTCTTTCTTTCTTTCTTTCTTTCTTTCTTTCTTTCTTTTTCTTTCTTTCTTTCTTTCTTTCTCTTTCTTTCTTTCTCTCTCTCTCTTTCTTTCTTTCTCTTTCTTTCTTTCTTCCTGCCTTCACTTTTCTTTCTTTTTTTCCTTTTCTTCTTTTTTTCTTTTCTTTTCTTTTCTTTTCCTTTCTCTCTCTCTCTCTCTCTCTCTCTCTCTCTCTCTCTCTCTCTCAACAAGATCTAGCTGGGTTGCACAGGCTGGGGTGCAGTGGCACTACCAGGCTCACTGCAAGCTTCACCTCCCAGGTTCAAGTGATTCTCATGCCTTGGCCTACCAAGTGGCTGGGACCAGAGGCGCGCACCACCATGCCTGAAAATTTTTGGTAGTTTTAATAAAGATGGGGGTTTCACCATGTTGACCAGGCTGGTCTCAAACTCCTGAACTCAAGTGACCACCTCCCTCGGTCTCCCAAAGTGATGGGATTACAAGTGTGAGCCACTATGCCTGGCAAAATTAAATAAGTATTTTTCAGGTTCTCACACTTGCCCTCTCTGAAACATTTGGTGCTGAGTCTTGCTGTAATTTCTAAGAATTTCCCTCCCTAGAATCAATCCTACTTGTTAATTAGATATCTTCACTTGGCTATTGCAAAGCTTTTTATAATCCTACATGTTTATAAAAAATCTTCCTACGGAAGATTTTTTTTTTAATAAAACCCTTACCCCTTATATTTCCTACTTTGATAAATTGTGCCAAACACCCAGAGACGAAAGCTAAAATCCTAGCAGCCATTCTTTGATATCTCCCATTCTTTAAACTGAAATTTCTTACTTAATCAGTTATAAAATCTGTCAATATTACTTTCCCAAATAATTTCTTATAACAATTGTCTTCTTACCAAGCCTTTGGCCATTGCCTTTCTTTAAGCTCTCATGTTAATTATCTAGATCTCTCCAATGGCTTCTTGTCATTCCTTTCTACCTCTATCTTCCATCCATCATACTATATCACAGTGATCTTCAAAAGCCTAAGTAACGTTTTATTATTTTACTTAAATTGTTTCTCATCACTTCCTGAACAAGCCCTAAACTTTTGAGTGTGACCTACTATATTTCATATAATTTACTTCTTTCTATCCATAGAATAATATTGAATATTGAATCAAGTGTATAGATGAATATATATTTATTTTCACTACTGCTTACATTTTATGATTTACTCTAGGCAAACTAAATTTGTAGTGCTCTCTTTATATATTTTTGCTGTCCTCTCCTTTTCCTTTGCATATCCAATTCCTATTTGTGTTTGAAGATATGTATCTTGCAAATAAAAATAGTATTTAAGGAGCGAGGAAAACCATATTATTCCTGAGGTTTCCAGAGAGGATAAAATTATAACTACCAGAAATGTCATAAAACTGTCGAAATTTAGAAAATTAACTACAGAAAAAAATAAAGTATCAGTCATGGAGTTGTTATAGCACAGCATGAAAACAGTTTTTCAAAATAGAAATGAAAAAAATATACATGCAATGTCCAAAATCTATATATCTATGCTTCTCTACTCCCACCCTCCACCCCACTATCCAAGCATTTTAATTTTACCAACACTGTCTATGTCTGGTGGGATTACTCTACTAAAAATCCTCTCTTAAATACTCTCTTCCCCCACCTCTCCTTCTAAGTCAGATGGTTTTTCTCAATGAAAATCTTTTGGTGGATCATCCATGTTGCTTATCATACTAAATGTTCAATGCAAAATAAAAGTTCAAAAAAAATTATAGAATGAATTGATGATAAATAACACATTTGTTCTTCTCAGAGCCTAATTTCACTGAATGTATTGATATAGTAAATTTTCTCCTGAACAAAACGAATACAGACCATGGAATTCGGTGACTCTTCTAAAGTTCTGTCCCTATAAAGACCCTGCTCCAAAGCCAGCTTGCATTTCTAGATGGCATGTTCATTTCATCTTCTAACAGCAGGTTAGAAATGAATGAAATTTAAAGAACTGAAAATGAATTGTGTAGGAAATGCGAAAACATCTTTTCTCTGTTTTATACAATTATAACACAATTACACAAGTACGCCAATGAAATCTAAAATTCATCAAACATAGTGGGATAAAAAAATTCACTTCACTAAATTTTAAGATAGGTTGTTTCCAAAAAGATAAATTATTTTATTTATTTGACATTGTCTTATAATAGTGATGTTTCATTTTCCCAGTTAAAGAAATCATTGATTTGTGGCCAGCAGCAGTTCAAGGAAAAGTTTTAAAATAAAACAGTGATGAGATTACTACATATTGGTAGTAATGTGCAATATGCTAACAGCTCCCACATCCATAATTATGTTCCTCAGCTTATAGATTATGAACAAATAATCAAGGGCACGGTATTAAAGTTCATGGTTCTAATAAAATTAAGTTATAGTTATGCAAATAATACACAGGGCTTTTATTCTGCAGGCTTAAATTTGACCATTGCTCAGGCAATTACGTTTGTGTTGATTTTTTGGTGTGTCTCGTAGATGAAACTTTAGATGTGATTCCCTTTTGTTTTTGAACACCTAAACCTTCAGATATAATTTAAACAAAACACTTTCATTTTAAAGCCAAACTGCACGGAGAGATGAAAGTGACAGCCTTGACCTTGAACAGATTTTAGTGAAGTAGTTTATGGAAGACAAAGCAATTACAGCTCCACACTGACCTATGTATCACTTAGCACTTCTGATAATGAGATGAGGCTTTCAGGGCCAGAATGGGGATAGAAGAGAAAGTCACTAGACTGGTGAGAATGATGAAGAAGTGTAAGAACAGGATTTTCAAAGGCATTAAAATAGGGATTGTTTATCTTGTTTTAAGACTTGGTCAAAGAATCACTAAAACTAGATGTTTAGGAAAAGCCATTAAAATAACTAATCTCAATAACTGTCTTCTCAGATTAAAAATACGTTTCCAAAAAGGTTGGAGTGGGGATGTATAGAAAATAATGTATAATATACATCTGCTGAATTTGATGAAGAAGAATTATAAAGTTTCTCAGAATATTTCAGAACAACAAAGTTTTCACTAAATCAAATCTGTTATCTATGTATTCTTAAAATAATATTAGTAACACCTCTGCATATTTATAAGTGCTTCCACAAAAATATATGTATTGTTTCTCTTAATTTGATTTTCAAAATTTACTGTTGTATTTTGAAGAAGGATTTACAGAACAGTAAATTGGATTGTGTGTACATGAATTTTAGTTCCAATTTTGCAAGTAGGTGGCATGCGCCTGTAGTCCCAGCTACTCGGGATGCTAAGGCAGGAGAATCACTTGAACTTGGGAGCAGAGGATGCAGTGAGCTGAGGTCACGCCACTGCACTCCAGCCTGGTGACACAGTGAGACTCCGTCTCAAAAAAAAAAAAAAAAGTAAATGAATAAATGGAAGCTTTTAACTTGGCAAGGCCTTTCAGGCTTTAATAAGTAATGATTCTTAGTGGCATTGTTTGAAAGTAAATTGAAATAATATAAATCCTCAAATTTTGACCCCTCTGTTTTGTTTTACAGTATTAGTGAACAAAATATTATATTTTATTTTAAAGTCTTCCTTTCTTCCATTTCCTCTTTCTGAGTCTTTTAACTTGAACTGTGCATACAATTAGAATATATCAACTGAAGACTTTCTATATAGAAAAAGAACACCTATCATTAATCATTATGGAAGAAAGAATGATCCAATAAAATATTATTTTAGGCTTCTTATAGAAATAAATACTGTATGGTCATAAGTAAATGTCTTATTTTCTCTGGGATTCGATTTCCTCACTTAGAATATGATGCAGAAAGTAGGTTATACGGCTTTGAAGGTTGCTTCTTTCATTCTGTTATACTATTTTAAAATTTCCAAATAAATTTAAAGTTATTCAGGGGTATTATGACAAATAAACTTAGCATATGATGAATATATCATCATATCTTGAGTCACTTAAGAATAAAGTTTTATATTGAATGACTTCATATTATGTAAAAAATCATTTATACTGTTTTTCCACCATAATTTTAATGCAAACCTCTCACTTTAATTGTAAATCAATACTAATGTGACTTTTAAAAAGAGAACATTCCAAAATCTGTATATTGTGTCACATATTAAATAATACATTATTGAAATATTAAGATGTTACAGAAATATGGAATTTTGGTTAAAATACTCCATTAAGTAAACAGGCAAAGTACTATTTTACCACAATGTTCATTACTCTCATAAATGTCTTAGACCTTAAAACACTATAATAGCTGTTGTCTGTGTAGCCATATCTCATTTTATTGTGCTTCACTTTGTTGTGCTCTGCAGATAATGAGATTTTTTTTTCTTTTTTTTTTTTTATGAATCGAAGGTTTGTGGCAACCCTGCATTGACCTAGTCAGCTGGCACCATTTTTCCAACACCATGTGCTCATTTAATGTCTGTGTCACATTTTGGGGACTTTGGCAATATTTCAGGCTTTCATCATTATTATAGCTGTTACAGTGATATGTGATCAATAATCTTTGATGTTCCCATTGTAATTGTTTTGGGACTCCACAAATCATGCGCATATAAAAAGGTAAACATAATTGATGAATGCGTCTGTTCTGACTAATTTACTGACCAGGTGTTGTCCCCACCTCTCCCTCTCCTTGGGGCTCCCTAATTACTGAGACATTGACATTAGGCCAATTAAGAATCCTACAATGATCTCTAAGTGTTCAAATGAAAGGAGGTGGCACACATTTCTAGCTTTGAATCAGAAGCTAGAAATGATGAAGCTTAGAGGAAGGCATATTGAAAGCCATGAGAGGCTGAAAGCTACACCTCTTGTGCCAGTCAACTTGTGAACGCAAACATAAAGTTCTTGAAGAAGACGAAAAGTGCTGCTCCAGTGGACATGTAAATTATAAGAGAGCAAAACAGCCTTATTGCTGATATAGAGAAAGTTTAAGTGGTCTTAAGACCAAATCTGCCACAGCATTCTCTTAAACCAAAGCCTAATCCAGACCAAGGTCCTAACTCTCTTCAATTCTGTGAAGGTTGAAAGAGGTGAAGGAGCTGCAGAAAAAAAGTCTGAAGCTAATGGATGTGGGTTCATAAGGCTTAACGAAATAAGTCATCTTCAGAACATAAAAGTGCAAGGCGAAGCAAGAAGCGCTGATGGAGGAGCTACAGCATGTTATCCAGAAGATCTACCTAAGATCACTAATGAAGGCGGCTGCACAAAACAACAGCATTTAAATGTAGATGAAACAGTCCTCTATCGGAAGAAGATGCTATTTATAACTTTTACAGCTAGAGAATAGAAGTCAATGACTGACTTCAAAGTTTCTAAGAACAAATTGGCTTGCTTGTTATGGGCTAATGCAGCTGGTGATTTTAAGTTGAAGCCAATGTTCGTTTACCATTTGGAAAATCCTAACGCCTTTAATAAATATGTTATATCTAATCTGTGTTCCATCACTGTTATAACAAAGCCTGGGTGTCAGCACATCTATTTACACCACGTTTTATTGAATATTTTAAACTCACTTTTGAGACTGAGACCTACCGCTGAGAAAAAGAAAAAAAAAAAAGATTCCTTGTAAGATACTACTGCTCATTGACAATGTGTTTAGTTACCCAAGAGCTCTAAAGGAGATGTATAAGGGGATTAATGATGTTTTCATGCCTGCTAACACAACATCCATTCTGTAGCACATAGATCAAGGAATAATTTTAACCTTCACATTTTGTTATTTAAGAGGTACATTTTGTAAAGCTATTGCTGCCAAGATAGTGATTCTTCTGATGAATCTGGGCAAAATAAATTAAAAACCTGCTGGAAAGGATTCACCATTCTAGGTGTCATTACGATCATTTGTGCTTCCTGGGAGGATGTCAAAACATCAACACTGGCAGGAGTTTGGAAGAAGCTTATTCCAATCTTCATAGATGACTTTGAGACATTCAAGACTTCAGCGGTGGAAGTAAGTGCAGATGTGGTAAAAATAGCAAGATAACTCTAAGTAGAGCCTAAAGATGTGAGTGAATCACTGTAATCTCATCATCAAACTTAATGGATGCGGAGTTGATTCTTATGGTGGAGCAAAGAAAATGATTTTTTTTTTTTTGAGATGGAGTCTCGCCCTGTCGCCCAGGCTGGAGTGAGTGGCGCCATCTTGGCTCACTGCAAGCTCCGCCCCCCGGGTTCCCGCCATTCTCCCGCCTCAGCCTCCCGAGTAGCTGGGACCACAGGCGCCGCCACCACGCCCGGCTAATTTTTTGTATATTTAGTGGAGACGGGGTTTCACCGTGTTAGCCAGGATGGTCTCCATCTCCTGACCTCCTGATCCGCCCGCCTCAGCCTCCCAAAGTGCTGGGATTACAGGCGTGAGCCACCGTGCCCAGCCAGAAAATGATTTCTGAAGCTGAAATCTACTCTTGGTGAAGATACAGTGATCAATGTTTCTCTTTTGTTTTGATTTTCGGTTTGTTTTGGATTTTTTGCAGAATAAAGGTCTCGCTATGTTGCCCAGAGTGGTCTTGAACTCCTGGCCTCAAGCCATCCTCACACCTTGGCCTCTAGAAGTCCTGGGATTATAGACATAAGTCACTGTGTCTGGCTCTGTTAAGCCTGCTGAAATAATCACAAAAGATTTAGAATATTACATAAATTTAGTTGATAAAGCAGTGGAAGGTTATCAGAGGATTGACTTTAATTTTGAAAGAAGTTCTACTGTGGATAAAATTTCATCAAACAGAAATCGCACAGAAATTTTCAGGAAAATAATAATCCATCAATCCAACAACAACAAACCTTATTGTTGTTTTATTTTAAGAAATTGCCATACCACTCTAACCTTCAGCAATCACCCACTGAGCAGTCAGCAGCCATCAGCATCAAAGCAAGATGCTCCAGCAGCAAAGAAGTTACAACTCGCTGAAGACTCAGATGATCATTATCATTTTTTAGTAATAAAGCATCTTTAAATTAAGGTAACTAACATTGTTTTTATAGACATGATGCTATTGCACACTGAATAGACTATGGGATAGTAAACTTTTATATGCACTAGGAAACAAACAAAAATGTGTGTGACTCATGATATTGTAACATGTGCTTTATTGCAGTGATCTGGAACTGAACCCACGATATCTCCAAAGTATGCCTGTACTTTAAATATACACAGGAAAACTTAAACTTATCTGTATTTTAATGTTTCACTATAGTTTTATACCTAACGAATGCCAAAAAATATTGTACAATTAGTATTCTTATAAATTTAGAAAACTAAAATGACTCCATATATTAGTATTTTCATATTCAGAGAAAGGTCATTAAAACTTACTAAAAACTTGGGAAACATAGAATTACAATTATTGACATATTAAGATGATCATGATATAAATGATAAAAAACATGCAAAATAAAAATGTTTCACATTTTTTGTATAAGCAATATGCATGCATATAAAATAAAATATGAGAATATTTGCAAAATGTAACAGATTATTTCAATAGTGCAGGATAAGGAAGAGTCTCTATTTTGTTTAGTATTTTAAAAGCTAATTTTTCTGCAATGAACAATTATTTAAAATGAAAAAATACACTAAGTAATAAGCTAAAACTTTTTGAAATTTAACTAATGTAGCTTTTCTGCCTAATCTTGAATATATTTAGGTAATATCCCAAATGTTTCATAGTTATTTAATTTACTGAAAAATTTTAGTGTATTTCAATCAATTGGGTTTAGTAATGATTGTTTTAAGTCAAATAGGCGACTTCATAAGTCAATTAGGTGACTTCATAAGTCAATATATCAAAGATGAATGGTAAATTGTATAAAACAATGATAGCAAATGATAAATATATTTTAACATGAAAATTGTATCAATTGATATTAATAAGTCCAAATTACTTAAGCTAAATCGATATCCTGAATAAATTTTTATAGTAATAGCTTCTCATATTTAGAATATCAGCCATATTATGATAATGACTGAAAATTGTAGTCCTTACTTGTTTTGATGCTTGTGATAATTTTAGAGTTGGAGCAGCCAAATCTTAAACTATAACTTGCATATCATGCAGTTGGGATCCAAACTAGATTATTTCTGATACTAAAGACCATTCTCTTAACTTATTATTGTAATGGCTGTGTTAATATTTGGCAAGGTAGATTACTTATAAAATGGCTTACTTTTGTTTAAAAATTGTTTTTTATTTATTCAATAACTGATCTGATTAAATTAAGAATTACAATTAAAATTACAACTCTGTTTTATCCTACTATAGAAGAGGCAAAACTTTATCTCTGCCTTCTTAGTCTTCAATTGGGCATGAGAATTAAGTTGACATAAAACAAACTAAACAGAACAAAAGAATAAAGATTTTATTTTACATGTATTTGGAAGTCCTCACAGAAAATGAGGAGTCAAAGAAGTGGCAAAAAACCCAAGTGATTATACAGCAGGTTTAATAAAGGATGGCAATAGTGCAAAAATAATTAAAATGTTTGGGAGGGGATAAGGAAGATAAGAGTTATTTTAACAAGGTGTGTTTGTACAGATTTTTCTTAGCCTTAACTCCGGGTGACAATGTTTCTTTTATCCTGCTACAGGGATTGACATCTTTCCCACCAGGGTTTATCTCCCATCTCTGGTGATAGATTGTTCCTTTTCTCCTGTGATAGGGAGAAAGGGGGAGACCAGTGTCCTTCCTCTACCTGCTGGTTCTCAAGTGCCTTTAGTTCAAAATAATCCTTATGGCAAAATGGCATTTTTGAGGGGTGACATTTTGCGCCACACCTAATAACTACTCACTTGAAATCAAGAGAGATATTCGTAAGCTTTAGTTTTCTAAGAAGGCTCGCGTAGCTTAAAGGGTGGTCCATCTGCGATGGATTTCAGCCTTCACCTGGCAGTTGCCAGATAATCTCATTGACATTCACAAAAGAACAAAGTCATTTTTATCCTCTATTGTTTGAATGAGTAATTTTAAGAAAATTGTGAATAATTATTATAAAAGCTAACCCTTATTATTTATTGTGAACCAGCCATTGTTTTAAGCAAGTGAATGCATGAATATATTTAATTTTAGAAATTATATTATAAGGTTAGTGTCAAAATTATATTATAAGGTTAGTGTCTACTAACAAAGCAGCCTTATCAAGTTCCATAATGTGTCCTCTATCCTCTTAACTCTGTCTTTTCCCAGCGCAGCCTGCAATAGGCAATCACATACAGATGTGCCTAAATTTATGATGGCATTATGTCCAGATAATCCCATTGTAAGTCAAAAATGTATTCAATACACCTAACCTACTGAACATTACAGCTTAGCCTAGCCTACCTGAAACATTTTCAGAACACTTACATTAGCCTACAGTTAGGCAAAATCATCTAACCCAAAGCTTATCTTATAATAAAGTATCGAGTATCTCATGTAATTTATTAAACACTGACTGAAAGTGAAAAACAAAATGGTTGTATTGTACTAAAAGTACGGATTCTACTGACTGTGTATCACTTTTGCACCATCATGAAGGCAAAAAAGTCTTAAATGAAACCATCGTAAGTTAGGGACCATCTGTATTAAAGTGAATCGTTAAGTGTTTTTAAGTGTTTCCATTTACCACCGTTTCTAACTCCATTATTAGTTTTCTCTCTGTTATTATTTATTTATTTATTTATTTATTTATTTATTTTTGACATGGAGTTTCACTCTTGTCACCCAGGCTAAAGGGCAGTGGTATGATCTCAGCTCACTGTAACCTCCGCCTCCTGGGTCAAGCGATTCTCCTGCTTCAGCCTCCCGAGTGGCTGGGATTACAGGCGCCTGCCACCATGCTGGGCTAATTTTTTGTATTTTTAGTGGAGACAGGGTTTTACCACGTTGGGCAGGCTGGTCTTGAACTCCTGACCTTAGGCGATTCGTCTACCTCAGCCTCCCAAAAGTACTGGGATTACAGGCGTGAGCCACTGTACCCGACCACTAGTTTTCTATTATAGACCTGTAATATGTATGCCTATAAGAGAAATGAAAAATTAAAATACAGTCTGACATGTAAATGCTCTGAGTAAAGAAGTTAGGTGTGATATTTGGAGCACATGTGTCTCTGCTCTTCCTTCTCCATTTGGTCTCCAAATCCATCCTTCTTCCTGTTTTGTCCTGTTCTGTGCCCTAGAAGGCTGACTTCTCTGCAATGACCTTGATTTTCAGATGGATTCAATTAACAGAATATCCTATTGAAAGGCAAGAGAAAAAAGTGGTCTCAATTTTGGTCCCCTGTCCCCCAGTGTCCTCACTTTGTTGAGGTTCTGATACTGGCTGTGTCCTTGCTTGACTACTGCTCCTTTTAAGTGGTACCCAAAAATGGCTCCAGATTTTCTTTGGTTAGGATAACTTCATTCACTTCCTTTGGCTCTTCTGGTCTAGTGCTGATAATAGCATCTTACTGTAGCAACAGTTCTCTCGTGCTTTTCCTACTTCATTCATTTCCAAAAACTGCCTGCCCTTCTGTTAAAAAGTCTCCTTATTTTACACACTTTGGCTCCACCCCTTTGAGATGGCCGTTAGTTTCCTGCTGATATCCAGAGTTACAGAGTGGAGGAACGGGACTTATAATTAATATTTTTAAAACATGACTTTAAGAGAAAAAATTGTACTAAGAGTGTTGTACTTTACCCAGTTTAAACCAGACTACCCTAGAATACCATTGTCCTTCTTTATTACAGAACCCGCTTTTTAAATATTAAAATTGGTTTAAATGTTTTTGAAAACACATGCTTCTCAATGACTCTAATGTAATCTCATGTTAGTTCAAAGTTGCTTTCTCTTTTCCCCGTGTAAACACTCATTTTTCAGCCTTCTTTGCTTACTAGTCAGTAACAAAAACAGCTCTGGGCATATTTGAGTCCATCTCTTTTTTCTAAGATGAAAAATAAGTGGGCCTGAACTAGGTATTTTCATTTATCATAACTGAACCATTTGAACAGAATTCTCTGGACACAAATGTAATTCTTTAAACAATATTGGTGAAGAGAGTTTAATTTCTGTTCTTACCTGTTAGCATTTATAGTAACTTTATTGACCGTTTCTTTTTTAACACTGTTAAAATCAAAATTTTAACTGTGAAACAGCTACACGTTATTGATCTTGACAGGTTTTTTTTCAATAGTTTAAACCTGTGGACTCACTGGGGTAACTGCTTTTTCTTAGGCGTTTTTCTCAATCATTTAGTAGAGACATTTCTTTATTTAAGAAACAGTGCTGTCATAGCTTCACTAAAAGTAATTCTGATACTAAAACTGTATACATGTTATGTACATATTTCAGAAGGTATTCAGAAAAATCTGCTTCCTTGTCTTGTAATTACCTTATACACACTTTCCATCAAGTGGCTTTTAATTTTCTGGCCATAGCTTAATTTAAATGAATATAGAAAACTAATGGGAGATTATTTGAAGTCTAGAGAAATAAGAAACTACTGTATTATTGAAGCAAGAGATGTTTTAAAATATTACAATTATCTGAACACTTATTGGAATTCCATGAACTCCCCAAAGTTAATAGATTGTATTAGACCCTTCTCAGAAGTCTCGCTTTGTGGCATTTGCTCTTATTTATTGTCCTGGCAGAAAGTTCCAGCTGAAGTCAAGGTCACCTTCTATCCCAAAGTTGGTATAATTAGTATCAATTCGGTGTTTCACCAAGCTTATACAGGAGGTTATTAACTGTGTTTCATGTGGAGTGTCAAAGAAGCAAGGGCAGTGCCTGCAATCTTTTCAGCTTCAAAGGCACAGCTCATAAATTTAATTCACTGGTTAGTAAGAAAGATACAACCAGTCTATTAATGATTTTTAAAAAAATTTTAGAGATGTGTTAGAAATACCTTTATTTATATATGTAGAACATGCTTCTTAAATATAAAACAGATTAATGACACAATAACTCACTTTAGCCTCGGTATTTTATAGGAAACATACTTTCTGAAATTATAATTATTATAATTATAATGTATTATAACAATTTTATTTATATGAACATGTATATTATATAAAAATGAATTTTTTAATGGTATATACTGGAGAACATTTTTTTCTTTCTTAGGGATTGTTTTTCAGAAAACATATATATTGTTAGATTATATTAAAACTAGGGTTATTACTATAAAATCCAGTAAGACACTTCTAAATGTAGAGCAGTGAAAATATATTAGTAGACCTGTTTATTTAAAAGAAATGAAAGCTAATAGAATGAAGATTTCTGTTTAAATTGATGGAAGCCAAAGAAATAAATAAGTTTAAAATGAAACTTTAAAAAATGTTTGATGCTTTAAATTATGCAAGCCACAAGAGTGCCCTTAGAAAATAGAAGAGAGTGTACATGTTCTCCTTCCTTTAATAGGTAATAGTGGAAAGAAAATGTAAATGCAAGGTTTTCTCAAATATTTTCCAAATGCAGCAAACAAGTCCGTAAATATTTAAAGATTTTCAAACTGTGTCAGAATTCAGCTTCATTCAAGTCAGATGGAAATGCTCAATTTAGTTTTGGAAATGGTTATGTATAACCAATGATATGTATTTCTATACCAAATAAGGTCTATAAGAATATAAATAAAAACTTTAGCATTCGATGCTAACCTGAAATAACGTAACTTGACACATTGCAACTATTCAAATGTTTAGGTCCATGGCTAACTAAAAATCCTGGACCCCCAAGCCAGCATTCCTACCCATATCCTGCCTGCAGCCACTCCATAAGCATTTATAATGTGATACTTGCAGCAAATTTGAAAGCACCTCCACCTATAGAACATATATGTTGCTTGTTCCTTAAGCATTTTTACCTTGTTTTCACTAGGAACTATTTTAGATATTTAATTTTAAAACTTAGTCAACTAAACATAATCATTATAGTTTTTTAAAAGACTTGTGAAAATTAAGCTATTTTTATATACATAGAAATCAGTCTTTTTGTAGATAAGCAGATTTCTCTATATGGACCATCTGGATATTGAATAATTACTTAATTTTTGTCAAGAAAAGAAACCCCAACATATTGGCACTTAATTTTTAAAAGCTCACAACATTGTGCAAATTGTGTTTTATTACCACCAATAAAACAAAAAAGATTTTTAATAGCTGAACACTCATAACAAAAGCTCATAAACAACTTCTTGATTTGTACACTTTGGGATTTAACTGTGTCAAGATGATATATTCTACTCTTCCAAATGTTCTATTTGAGTACGTTTATAGTGACTAACTCAGAGCTATAATGATTTTATTTGATTCATTTTTTTTTTCTCAGTGCTGGGATGCTTTTTCTTTTATTCTGATGTTTCCTTATTTCTTTGTATTCTGTTTTTTTAAAGCATTTAAACCAAGAAGAAAAAACGATACACAGTAATGAAACCAAATAAAAATTAAGTAAAGATAGACTTGATTTCTTTTGATATGAAGGACCTAGAGAATAGAAGGGCAGGATAGAACATTACTGATTCTTAACCTGATTTAATTAAATAAACACTTCAGACAGTAGTTTGAAGTACACATGTCATGTGGTGTTTAGTTTAGCTTATTCTATTTTGAAGTCAGAAACATGAAACAATTGAGGTAAGAGAATCTGAATATAAATGAAACTCTTACATAGTCCACATTTTTTTAGTCAACTGTAGTTCATTTAAAATGTCCACATTAAATATGAGTAGAATTTGACAATTCATCTCAACCTTTCAACAATGGCCCAAAGAAGTACTTAACTTTCTTTTATTTTCAATTTATACAGCTCAACTTTGTGTATATGATTTTTTTCACAAGTCACTAAGATTTTTTCAAATGTCTTTAGAGGAAAAAAGTAGTTATTTATTAAGATCTTTCAGAAAGCAACGTTTTAGGATTATAGTGATACAAACAGATCCCTAAATTTATCTACATTTAAAGAATTAAGGTTTTCAACGCACATGATTTAAAAATACAATGGCATTATATGAGCTAAAAATTATGGGTCCATAATTTCTAGACTGGATTTATAGCCATTTCAGATGTATGCTAAAAAATCATTCTATTCTTCAAGAATGATTTTAAGTATTTTAGTTAATGTTACCTTTTTAAACATATGTCACGACAGTAGTGCTATGGTCTATTGGACCGTGTGTCCTCCTGAGTACACAAATGTCCTCCTGAAAATTCACATGTCGAATTCCTAACCCTCAAGGTGATGACATTAAGAGGTGGGGCCCAGGGAAGTGATTAAATCATGAGGTGGAGCCCTCATGAATGTGATATGTACCTGTATAAAAGAGGCTCCAGAGAGCTGCTCTGTCCCTTGCACAATGTGAGGACACATGGAAAGACAGGTAGAAGTCATCATCTATGAGGAATGGACCCTTAACAGGCACCTAATATACACACGACTTGATCTTGGCTTTCCCGGCCTCCAGAACTTTGAGAAGTAAATATTTGTTATGTGTAAGTCACTGAGTTATATTCGTTATAGCACCCCAAATAGACCAAGGCAACTAATGCACAATTAAATTGTGAAGAATTGAGTACACATCTTAAAATGTTGTGAGTTTTGTCAATATAACTCTAGTTCTAGATATTTTGACAATTTGATTTCTTCAGTTTAAAAAAAATCCTTTTTTTTCTGTGTGCTGTACCATTTTGAACTAAGGTTCTGTTGCAACGAATCTCATTATAATTAATCAATTTGTTGAGACTACCAAACAAATAATGTAGTTTTTGTTAGTACAAAATTATAATTCTACCATTTCAAAGACTGATGTAAAACTAAATCTATATTAGAATCAGTAATTCATTTGAAGTTTTACATGGATTGTATAATTCTAATCACCATTTTTTGGATTTCTTTCCCTATCTGGTATATTGAAATGTATGATGTATTTGAATCCACTCTTAGTAATAGGACAGTGTATACTGGTTTACATCTTTCCATATCTATCAGCTCATCTCTACATTTAGTGCATTTACTGGTCTGTACAGGTAAAAACAAATATCAATTGTTAGCTTAGAAAATTTTCTGTCCTAAATTTAAAAGTTCAGTTATAAATTCTTATTTAAAAATTATGATAAACATAACCACTTAAATATATAACTATGTTTCGTATGTCTCCTGAATTTGCAATAAGTTAACATCATCTGTAAAAAGAAGATGCTATTAAAGATTACTAGATTATGACATGGTTTATTATGAAATTAAAATTATATGATAAAAATGAGAATGTTATTAAATTAAACATGCCATGCTAAAATAATGCTTATATTAATACTAGAAATCAAGTCAAAGTCATCTGGAATTATTTTAGAAATGAGTATATTAAATTAATAAAAAAATCACAATGACCTAAAAAAGTAACATGTATATGTGTGGACATATGTGTACATATGTTATGTGTACATATATGCACACATATGATATATAATATATAATTTAAATAATTGTATATGTCATATGTAATATAAAGCATATATCAAATATAATATAATATGGAGCATTGTATTATGCATAATATAAAGCACAGATAATATGTATACTATATTACATATGACATATATATACATATATGTGTATATATAATCTGAATTTTAAAGTTGGTTAGGCCACTGTAAAAAAAGTATGCAATTTCCAAAAGCTGAAATAATTAAAATGATATAGATTAAGAATACTTTAAACTTTATGAAAAGTATATAAACTGATATACTTCAAAGGGCAGACAGATGGTAGATGATTGATAGATGAAAGAGAGAGAGAGAGAGAGATATGAATGGCACCATATGCTCTAGTATAATTTTCATCTGATGTTTGTTTCATACAATCAATAAAATTAGAATTGAAATAAAAAAGTAATTAGTGCATTAACACCAAAGAATTTTGCCAGATTAAAACTGTAATTATAGGTGAAAATCTACCATTTCATTAATGGTATGTTACAACTACTGGTAAACACCTTTGAAAAAATAATTCTGTCATTTATTGAGTATGGCTTATGTTTTCATAACTTTAGATACTATATAATTCTCAAGTCAAAGCTGTGCTTCATGTTTTCCTGATGAAAACAAACTGATGCTCAATTTCCTGCACTGTCCGAGGTCAAACACCTTGTAAACAAAATAACGAAAACTCATATCCAAAGATGTATCCAAGGCTCAATTATTATTTGTCTTTCCCATGGCTGCTCAAGTTGGTTCATTTCCATGTGTTTTAACACCCTTATTTGTATTGCCTAATTTCTAATTGCCTGTTTTTATTCCATGTGGTTGAAGTTCTTCTTCCTCCAAATAGGGATACATTTTAAACACAAGCTGAAGAGTTGTGCAAATTCTCAAGGTTATGACATTGACAATCCAGTGTAGTTTCTTTCACTCCGTTTCATCTTGATTTTTAATATAGATACAGCTGTGATTCTTTAAATTTATTTTAAATTGGTTTAGCATCTCATAGGATGAAAAATTCAGCAATAGCAGGAGTTGTAAAAGTGTAAATGGAGATATTAACAGTGATTTATTTGTGATCATTTATTAAATATATGGAGATAAATGTTATAGTTTGTGAAATTTGAAGAAATATAATTTAAACCTAATAAAATCAAATACATCTAGTTGATTTCAAATTACTGAATAAGACAAAGGAATGAAATAAGTAAACCAAAAAGAAATGCTGTAAGGTGAAAATATTCCTTCTTTTTAGTTCTTAGCTTTTCTTAGGCAGCATATTCTTTTTAATCATGATTTTAAACCATCTTTCATAAACTTATAAATAAATGAATTATTTTCAAATATAATCGCATCTAAAAGCTTTAATTTAAAAGGCAATTCATAAAGAAACATCACATAATTTAAAAGAGTAAAGTGTAAAACTCGTAACATTGTTTATAGACTAAATGAATCCTCTACACTTTGAATTATGAACTAGAATATTAATGATGCAGGTGAGTCTGGTGACTTCCGCAGTCCTCAGATGTTTGGTGAAGATAGAAAGAAATGGGCATTAGGCTACCATTAAAATTCAATACTACTATTTTTTTCTTTTAAAATAGATAATATGAACTTCCCAGCTTAAAAAAGAAAACTTTTTAAAAAATACTTTTGTGTGATTTATTTAAAAATGTTCTCTTTCAACCTTTCAGTGAAAAAAGAGGGATTGGTTTTTGTTCACATCTTTGTGTGTGTACTCATGAGTCTTCTTGGAGGTTGGTTATGTGCTTAAGGGAAAAGTAAATGATTTGAGCACTTTCAGTCTCCATGGTGTAAAGTTTACAAAAACATGTTAAGAAACCTGAAAAAAAGTGAAATTACCAGAAAGACTAAACCATTCATTTTAGCTTAGTGGCAAAGGACATTAACAGATAATTCTCCAAAGCAGACATGCATGTGGCTAACAAGCGTATGAAAAATGTTCAACATCGCTAATCATTAGGGAAATCCAAATCAAAACCACAATGAAATACCTTCTCACACCAGTCAGAATGACTGTTATTAAAAAGTCAAAAATAACAGATGCAGGCAAGTTTGCAGACAAATGGAATGCTTGCATACTGCTGGTGGGAATATAAATTAGTTCAGTCACTGTGGAAAGCATCCTGGAGATTTATGAAAGAAATTAAAACAGAGCTACTGTTTGACCCTGCAATCCCATCACTGAGTATATACCCAAAATAATATAAATTGTTCTACCATAAAGACACATGCACGCATATATTCATCGCAGCACTATTCACAATATCAAAGACATGGAATCAACCTAGATGCCTATCAGAGGTGGACTGGATGAAGAAAATGTGGTATATATGCATTAGAAATACTATGCAGCCATAAAAAAGACAGAGATCATGTCCTTTGCAGCAACACAGATGCAGCTTGAGGTCATTATTCTAAGCAAATTAATGCAGGAACAGAAAACCAAATATCGCATATTCACACTCATAAGTGAGGGCTAAATATTGAGTACACATGGACACAAGGATAGGAACAATAGATACTGGGGCCTAGTTGGGGATGGGAGGGTTACAGGAGGGTGAGGATCAAAATACTACCTATCACATACTATGCTCACTACTTGGGAGACAAAATAATTTGTATACCAAATCCCAGCAACATTCAATTTACCAATATAACAAACTTCTACATGTACTCCCGAACCAAAAATAAAAGTTGAAAGGAAAAAAAATGCAATAAACCAAATCCCACTTAAGATTCATGTGAACCAATATAAAAGAATGTTGTTAACTTCATTTGAAATAAAATATTTTTTCTCTTATAATAGTCTATAATTGCATGTATGTAAATGTGTGTGTGTAGGTTTGTGATTATATAGATATTTAGTCCTTTGAAGCAGAATACTACATATATGTGTGTATGTATGTGTGTGTGTGTAGGTTTAAAATTATATAGATAGATATTTAGTCCTTTGGAACAGAATTTTGTGTGTGTGTGTGTGTGTATATATATGTGTGTGTGTGTATATATATATATATATATAGTCCTTTGAAACAAAATACCATAGGTTTTTTTTCAAAAGACCGAAAGACCACATGTAATATTTTCCCACAAAGAACATTAGTACATTTCAATAAAGATTAAACACACAAACTGTTTGTTCATGGTGAGAGGAAATGTATACATTTGATTGTTAGTGATTTTAGATGCCAGTAGTTGTCATAATTTTAGGTCCTGACATAGCGTCATACATATAGCATATATTCAATAAATATTTGTTGAAGAATAAAGCATAATTGAATATTAGATTTTTGTGTTACAAATGGACCTTTTAAAAAAAGTCAATATATCTCCCTCCTTTCCCATTGAAGCGATTCGTTTATACAGTCAGAACTTAATAGTATTACAGATATTGTGTTAGTATGCAGTGATTACATTTTATTTAAACTGCTATTTGTGAAAAACCGTACAGAGCATCACAAATTAAAGCAAAGTAGAACTTTAGACAGCTTTCATTTTACATAATATTATAAAGCACTTCTAACTTTTTCTTCATTTTCATTATGTCTTTTTGCTCATTTTTACATAATTTTTTACAAGAAAGACCTTCAAACTCTTCTCACAGATTTAGCTTAAATAAAGTTCAATCATACCAAAACATACCTAGCTATTTCCGAGAAATTCTTATTGCTACTACCATCAAACTTATTTAGTCATCAGTCTTGTACATTGTATAATATAGTTGACGTCATTATTAAAAAAATGGAAAATTATCAGACATTAGAATATTTTTCTGAAACAAAAGAAAGACCATTATAACTGTCAAATCAAAGCTAGCAAATCAACGTAATATCAAGAATTAAAATTTCAAGAAAAACAGTCTAATTGAACAACCTTTAATAACTGTGAATAATAATGATAAACATAACCTTCATACAACTGAATTAAATATAATAATATAAAGTCCTCATGAATTTCAAGTTAAATTGTTAAATTTCACAGATATTAGTAGAGCCAAGGTGACATTAAACATATATAAGAAATAAAAAAAAAGACAGACTTAAATACGACAAATTCTCTCTGAGCACTGCTTATGTAGAAATTAAATTTAAACCTTTTTTTTTTTTTTTTTTGAGACGGAGTCTCACTCTGTCGCCCAGGCTGGAGTGAGTGGCATGATCTCAGCTCCCTGCAAGCTCCGCCCCCCGGGTTCCCGCCATTCTCCTGCCTCAGCCGCCCGAGTAGCTGGGACCACAGGCGCCACCACCCCCGGCTAATTTTTGTATTTTTAGTAGAGGCGGGGTTTCACCATGCTGGTCAGGCTGGTGTCAATCTCCTGACATCGTGATCCACCCGCCTCGGCCTCCCAAAGTCCTGGGATTACAGGCGTGAACCAACGCGCCCGGCCTTAAACCGTGTTTTTCTATAATGGCTTCCTTTTTTTTTTTTTTTTTTTTTTAGTTTCGTCATCAACTACTAACCACTTAATGACTGCTCAGGAATACTTTTTATATTTCTCAACCTTAACATAGTTATTTCTTCTGCCTTTAAGGATACTCCCACCTTTATAAGGTTGCTTTCTTTGAAACAAAAATTCTTATATGTATAACGATACCAGAAATTACTCATGGAGCCATCTAGGACAACAGACATTAACTTTTAGAACACTCTATTAGTAGAATAAGTAGCTTCACTCAGCAAATCACTTTAGGATAACATGTATTTTGAATATGTACTTGCAAGTTCTATGTGGAGAATAATTTATACTGACCCCATGGACTATGTCAATTTTAGAACAATTTCAACACTATAGGTATTTTTACATAGTTGCAGAGGAGTAGCAAGTTATTAACATTAAACTGGAATTTTTAAAAAAGCAAAAGCTACCTCTGCACACATGAACATCTTATGTATTTGTTTACCTCTCAAGACAGGCAAAAACTGTGTGTCATGCTAACATTTTAAATTTGACCAACATTTTAAAGCCCCGTATATTTTAAATCTATATTCTGCAAGATTTTGATAAGTCTTAAGTAACACTCAAAAATTAAAATGTACCATAATTTATCATATTCTATTCCAATAACCCTAATTGATAGTAATTTAGGTGACTTAGTTCTCATAATTAAGTAAAATTGAATGTCAATGTTTTTAACCTTTCTACAAACTTCTACAAAGCTCCAGTTAATGTGCTTTCCAGGCTATAACAAAGAAGCATACTGTACCTCTGACGCTGCTGGTTGTTGCAGATGTGGTTGGGCTGGTTGTTATGGCTACAGTGGTTGTGACTGTTGCAGTGGTAAGGGAGGGGATGATAGTAGTGGAAAGCAAAGTGTTGGGAACATCTGGTGAGTGGAAAAAAAAATATAAACAAAATCATATCATGCAAACAAAAGAGAAACACAAATGATTCAAATTATAAATACATATAACTTATCGAGGTTTAACTTTAACAAGCTTTAACAGAACATCAGGTACAAAACCGACTGTGTCACACAATTCTTGTCATTTTTTTTTTCACTTTTTTTTGTGCTCCAACACAAAGCAAAAGCTTGGAGCAATGTTTGAGAATAAGCAGGTTGTTTGCAATATTGAGAGTAAAATGTAAAATGACAAGAATTCATTTGTTCACTGAGTCATTTAAAAAGTTTGACATGCAATAGCAAAAAACATGTAGGTAAAAAAAAAAATGACATGCTTTGTCAAAGAAGTAAACAGAACGACACATACAGAAATAAACACATATACCACCATATAAGATTAACAAAATGTTAACAATGAATGTGTAAATGCATGTTAAATGCTTTTTGATTTTTTTTTTCTTTTAGGAAGACTTAATGATAGGAAATGAGAGCAATCTTTAGAAACAAACAAAAGAAGCCAATTGTTATTATTATTGTTATTTTGCTTCTCCTGTTCTCACAAATGATGTTAATGCACAGTTTAGAATCTTGCAATTCTTACCCTGTTTAGCTGGTAACGCCTTCTAATAATTTTGCGGTACCTAGGAGTCTTTGGCAAGTATTGAGTCAACTAGCATGGCACCCAATATTCTGAAAGGTTTACGATTTATTTTAATACGGCATACCTAGGAGAGGTTACTGAGCATACACTGGAAGTGTAATACTGAACCTTTAATCCATAGTTTCTAAGTTGCCAAAAGTTAAGAGTAGCTTCAAATACAGAGAAAATAAAACCCAGAAAGAATAGTGTTTAATGCCCAAATCCTCTTTCCTTTCACTCAAAATCAGCTGAAAATATGAAGAGCAGCGCAGAGAACATTGAAACAATACAGCCAGTGTCAAGGTATGAGAACTTCAGTGATATCCTCAGAGAGTCAAATCTTGTCTAAAGTGAATACGCGTGTAATCTACACAGTGAGGAAATTAGAAACAGTTTCCAAATTACCAATAATTACTGTGCTGAGGTTTGATTTCACATGTTTGTCACATAGCTCCCATATATTCTGAGTGTTTGACAGATTATTTTGTATTAAAAAGTTTCCTGTCATTCTGTCAGTTAAAGTCTTTGAGTCACACCAAACATTTTCTAGTACTTTACTGCTGATAAATAGCCCTCCTCACTCTGTAGACTCTACCCGCTGAATTTTCTACACTGGGTACACCAGAAAACAGCATGAGATCGCTCTCTTATCTTGAATATTGATGTTTACACCTGTTTTTCGACAGGGAAAATGCTTCCTGGCCAGTCAAATTAAGAAAACAACCTTCTGAAAACTCAGTGGTGCTGCATTAATCACTAGGGACAATGGGTGAAGCCTGGAGTGCGATTTACCATTATCATAAAGTAGAACTGACTTTAATGACATTATAAATGAAGAAAGATGATGTATATGGACAAAGATGCTTCTTGTTTACTAATTGTTATAATGACTCCTTATTTCAAGGTAAGAGTTCTTAAACAGTTTAGGCAGACAGGAGGTAAATGAAAACATTTTCTAAATTAAAAAAAAATGTGTAATTTTAACTTTTATACATATCTAAAATAGAAAATAATACATTCTTTCTTAGCAAAATTATTTGCTTATTAGGATCTCAAAATATATGCATTTAATAACTGCAAAGGCCAATATCTTCCAAGGATAGCAAATTTAAGAACAAACAATACTATTAGTCGTTTAAAACTCCATGTAAATGAACTGTTATTTCCAAATTTATCACAGATTATAACACGTTGGTTTATTTCCTATCACATAGTCATTTCGAATATGATTGCATTGGATCTTATTCTAATAAGAAAAGTAGTCTTTCAAAATCAGCCCTGTCATTGAATTATTAAGAGAGAGAATACAAATAATGGGATTTCATTTTGGTTTTAGTTTAGGCAATAATAATTACTATTGTTGTTGTTATTATAGTACTATTTGGAGTCCCCCCCAACCTTGCCTCGGTTATTCCACGTCAAAAAATACAGGTAGTAATAAATCCTGAATTTTTTAAAGACAGTCTATATATTTTCAAGTACTATGAGCATTCTTGTATAAAGCAAACCATATCTTTATTTCTTACAAGTGTAAAAATGCAGTAAGCATACATTTTTCCATAGGTTAATACTCAAATAACTTAAAAAGATAAGTAGTTTTAATAATTGTTAATCCACTTCAAACCAACATCCTTAGAATCTTTTGAAATATACAAATAGACAACATTACAAATTATTATTTACACACAGCCTGGTTCTTTTTTATCTCTTCGGCATCCTCTCTTATCCTCCTCTCCGACTTCATATGTAGCTAAAACCAAATTGACTGAAAGTAATTTGGTGGAAAGTGCCAAAATGACAATCGGGTTTAAAAAATGACTTGTCGTGAAGAAACCTATGCCTGTTACTGTTACATGTTTTTAACTACTACTAGCTTCATTTTGTTCTATGTGTTTTAAAACATTTTTGTTTTTCTAATAATTTTGAGGGTTTTATTCTGTTCTTTCATTATTTGTTAAAGACCACCCCATTATTTCAGCTATATCGTGAAATAGTAAAAGTTAAAATAAGCTAAATATTCAGCACCAGAATATTAATTGGAATAATTGAATAAAATTGAATAATGTAAGATCAATTGAATGAGCTGAAACTCTCTGAAAGACCAGGACAGTTGCATGAAACGTCTGTCTTCTACGTGAACTTTCTACCTGCTCTGCTTTTCGTGCTCTCAGTGTCCCACTAGACAATCCGTTCTTCAAGGGAAGAGCTCTGCCTAGAATTCTGCACATTTTTAAACCTCTTACACTGTTAATGAAAGAAAACTCCATCAAATACGGTACAGGGTGGAAACTGCAGCCCATTTTATCCCTTGTAAGATGATACCACTTAAAATATTCCCCAATATTGAAAATATACTAATTCATACAAAGAGAATTTATACACATGCACACATACATCATAAAAATACTAAATACTGGTTCAGCATTAACTTATTAATTATTTCCATAGGACAAGATAATCCGCAGTTATACTAATATTTTAAGTAATTTGCTTAATATGACATGGCAGTGTCAGTATATCTTAATATATGCCTTATATATTAACATCCTATGATTAATCAAATGATATTTGAACATAGACACCAAGACAACTATAAATAAAACATGGTCAAATTTGTGGCATGTGATGCATAATTTATGAATATTGGAATTTAGAAATGATAACCATCCAATACACAGCTCAATTCGTATATTTCACCTCTGATTTCAACATTGCAAAATATGAGCTCATTTTTTTTTGTTTTCTTTGGAGAGCATATTAATTTAACCAACTATAAATGCATTTTCCTGAAATAAAAATGTAGTTATAAATGATAGGTTCAGCACTTCGAATTTACAAAAGAAATTAATTGTGTCGTATTATATATTTGTAGTTTGTATTTTTAGATGATGTTAAGGTATAAAGAGTGAAGAGTCAGCAACTGATAAAATATGTAGCTAATAGAAAAGGCATTTGAAAAATGAACTAAGTGAAAGTAACTAAATTTTGTCTACAGCTGATCAGAGAAATTAGTAATTATACATAAATTATTTAGACACAATTTAAATCCAAACAAGATAAATTTCAATGATTCATCAAAATCAGAATTTAAAATACTCTCATTAATATGAAATTTGTTTGCTATCTAATCTAACAATAGTTTTCAGGCTGTTAAAAGTTTTAATCACAATATATAGGAATGTGTAATGATAATTTCTCTGAAATTATGAAATAATAATTATGTGTTTTAAATTTATTTAGCCAATTTATTCTCACCACATGCTAAATACCATCTATCACTGTATACTAAAATAAGTAATACTTGCTAAAATAAATTGATGGTTTTAGATAGGATATGAAATGAATTCATACAGATCCAGCGTTCATTATTTAAACTTTAAATATATCTTTATACATATATTTTATATATGTACACATTTTACATAAATCCTGGACCTCTATCTGTGTGTGTGTGTGTGTGTGTGTGTATGTATATATATAAAAAGAAGTTTTATTTAAAAGGAAATGTGAGCCTTGTTATTGACAGGAAACTGAGAAAAGTAAAGATTCCAAGATATGAAAATATCTTCTTATAATTTTGCCTACACATAAAGTTTGAATTATAATAAATTATACTTTTCATTTCACTTGTAACATATATAAAGTGCTGTTTTCATGTAAAACATGACATTTGGGAGTATTTCAATAACAAAGAGAAACCCTAAATCTAGTCAATAGAACAATTTCATATTTGGGCAGACAAAGTCTAACTAGGCTGCAAAAGTCATTCATTTGAGTGAATGTTGGGGTGCCAATAAATGCAATGTAAATAATCTGAGTACTTCTATAAGAACTTAGTCACATGCAGAAGTATAATTTCAGCTAAAGCAACACAATTCCCAAATCAGGAAACTAAAATCTGTTTACAGGACCATGGCTAAACGTTAATATGATAAATTCATCAGTCCATCATCTCTTCTGCTCCACCTGCGTGACTGATAGGGACTCCAAAACTGTGCCCACCGTTGTGTTGAGGCAGCCATAACGTTAAGGTTTCCTGGTACAACAGGGGTTAGAGTTTCTCATAGGATACATGTCTGGCTTGTTTTCTTAATGTTTCAAGTGCTGAGTTAATGTAGAGAAAGAAGCTTAAGCCTAGCACACAAGAAGACATCTGCCTCTGACACAAGTGCTTTCCCCCATGACAGAGCTAGACATAGCTCTTTCTGTTCTTTGTGCTGTAGGTTCTCAGAGGCACACCCCGTTTCACATTTGTTTTCTCTTTCATGTCCATCCTTTAAATCCTGGTTCAAATAAGATCTCATATGGAAAGCATGGCCCAGTTCTGCAAAGAGTAATATCTTCCTTCTCTGAGCTTTTAGGCATTTTGCAGACACCCATATACATGTTTGTATTTATGTGTTTACCTCTCCCAATAAACTGTAGGCTCAGCCTTATAAGTTAACATGTTCTTATCTTTTAAAATATCACTTTGTCTTAGACAAATATACTCTGAGCCAATCCCTCATTAGCTTTTCATCTCAGAATAGCCACCCTTTCTTGATACCTAGCAAAATGCTTCTCTCACGTCTCAGCCTGATTCCTACCTGCTTTGTGAACACTTCCTTGACTAAGTCCCACCTAATTTCCTTTCACCAATCATTGTACTTTTTGAGTTTATCTACTGCTTCCTTCACTTTGTCCCACCCATACCCCCATGACCAATAATGCTTCCATTCACGACATGCTGCTATGGGAAGACCCAGAGTCATGTGTATCCCACTAGCTCCATATCCATTTCTGTCCCGCAGTAGAAAACACAAATTAAACATGTGCAATGTTATAACAACATTTTCAAATTTGCTCTAGTTTACATAATCAATTTGTAAACTCTACTATTTTAGCTCTCTTTACTAATATAGTATGCAGTACACTGTAACTCAAAGTTCTTCACAAAATCTGGAGTTGGAAATTGAGAAGCTGTAACATTCATTTGATACTTAACATATATTGCTTGCATTTTTTTTTTCATGAACAAATAAGAGTAAGATAATAGAGAAAATGAACTTCGTGGTAAACTTTTGGGCTTCATCAGGGTGCCTAGCTCTATGCTTTCAATGTGGTAGCCCCTTTTCGTTTATCTCTTTTAAGAGATGGGGTCTTGCTGTGTTGCCCAGGCTGGAATGCAATGGCTATCCACAGGCATGGCCATGGTGCACTACAGTTCTGAACTCCTAGACTCAAATGATCTTTCTGCCTCAGCATCCTGAGTAGCTCGGACTACAGGGATGTACCACAGCGCTGGAGATGACAGGTGCTTTATCAATAATGTCACTCCTGGTGATAATGATCCCAGTAGATATGGAATAGAATAGTATCATTCTTAAAAATATGAATCAGCAACAGAAGCTTATACATGTTTAATCCCTGAAAAAAGTTGCTATTCCTTTTATCATGTGTGAGGTGATTTTCTGTAATTCCTGTTAAGAGTCTTCCAGTCTAAATGAGTATTAAAAAAAATAAAAATGCAGCATACAGAATAATTCTATATTCTAAATGCAGATTTTCAGTGTTTTTAAAAGTGTTAGAGCTCTAAATCATATCATCCAATTAAAAACAATAGAAAAGTGTCCTTTTCTTTATATTCTAATGAAGGATTTTTTTTTTAAAATGCCACCATTATTTTGTTATTGGAGCTTATTAGAGCACAACAGATCCTGTATAACCTTGTCAAAATGAAATCACTTTCAACAAGCGCGTATACAATAACCTGAAGAGTGGTGCGGCACCTTTTTTCCAATAACGAGCTTTTCAGGTTAAAGGCATGTTCTGTTCTCTACAAATGCAGTGTACAATAATTTCTAACTTGTCAACCTGTTTTGTTTTCTGGCAGTTTCTCTTTTTAAAAATGGCATTCAGAATGGATTTTCGAAACAAAATTAAGTCTAAAGAGTCTCAGAAGCCCAAGCTGCTTGTTTCTCTCCAAGGACTAGTGTTCAATAGGGAGAAAAAATGGTTACCATTTAGTCTGGAATCCATATGTTTACTTTCTTTCTGCTTTATGTCACTAATGCCCTCCCCCAGGGGTGATCCCAGGATGATAAAGAAAATAAAAACTAAGAGTTATTAGTGGAGATGTAGAAGTGTTAGAACTTGAGGTATATCATTAGAATTATTATGGTAACACGTGTCTTTTTTGGTGAAAGATATTCACATTTCCCTATCTTAAAAAATAATAGGGCATTTTTCCTTACTACTAATTGCACTGACTGACATTGGAAACAATGGTAAGAGGAAAGTTTACTTTATTTGCTTTTGCCTGTGCAAAAAAGAAGAATATTTATCTGCTCCCATTATGCTCAGCTACATGCAGCAGCCTATTTGGATCACAGCGTAAAAGTGGATAACAGCACCAAGGCTCTTACTTAAATGATAACCACCAGGTTGAGAAGGTCCCAACTCACCAGTACATGCCTCCTCCTCAACAGTCATATAGTAACTTCATAAAAAGGAACCCTTTTAAAAAACATATTTGAATAAATCCTTTTTCATCCTTCTGGATAGCTTCCCCTGGTTTCTCATACTAAATGGAATCCTTATACAAGAAAAAGAAGCTGTTCTTAAAAAATGAAAAGTACTGCAATTTTAAACTGTAGGCGGTAACTGTCAGTTCTATGTAATTACAAGAAAAGTTTATGAATAAAATCAATGCATTATTTGAAAAAATGTATGCATTTTTTCTTTTATAGTACTTTTTTACATTTCAAACTGACAAAAGTAAAGTGAAATTTAAAGTATGAAAAAAATGCATTTGCAGTGGATTATCCCATATTGTTTAACTCCGCCTACTTCAATATTGTGAGCCTTTTCCTACTCTTTGCTTAAAATACTCTACCTAAAAGTAAATCACATGATTTGGTCCAATACTTTAAGTTCTGTGAAAATGTAAGAGAATATTACTGTCATCCATTAAAAGAAAAGCGTAAATCAACTATGAATAAACACAAGGAGAACGGTGATATAGTAGAAAAATACTGACTGAGAAATCCAAATAGTTTGATTTTTCATGTAGGCTCTGTGATAAAGTAGCTGAGAGCCATTTTGAATGTCATTTAACCTCTATGCATCTATGCTTCCTCATCTAAAAATTGAAGACTTTCCACCTGTTCATTTCTATAAATCCTTTTGGACCAAGTTTTTAACCAGTGATGGATCAGAGTTGATCTTCTAAAACCAAAACACTTTCACTCAAAAACTTATACACGTAAAAATGTTTGCACATGACTTCAGGACATATGAGAGTCCATAAAGGTGTTGGTTCAGTTTCAAAATGCAATGAAGTAAATACATTTTTTGCCTCCTATTCTGTAATTATCTCAACTGCAAAATAATCTAATGTATACTAGAAAAAAATATATTAATATTAATGTTATTTTTAAAATATTAATGTCAGTGAACATTTCAGAATACAAAAATCACTCTTCCCCGTAAGCCATCCATATTTAAGTATAACATGCTTATGATTACAAACTGTTTTAAGATGTCTTGTATGACTTTTGTTTTCCATTTTAATCTTTTATTCTGTAAAATAGTTGCTTAACCCATATTAGGTTACATTTTTATGTTACTCTATAGATTTATCACTATGTAACTTACCTGAAATATGTTTCAGGTTTATCTTGATACTGATTCTTATTTAATATATAAATTCCATCAAAGATTAAAGTAGATTCCAGAATCCTGAACCAACATTTTTGAGGATTAACTAAACTGTGCTGCATTTTGGAGGGTGAAGAGAGTACTATGCACACAGCACTTATGTTAGTGAATTCTAATTTTGACATACATGTTTGTTAGCTACCAGTTTTTAAAAGTAATAAAGTGAATCCCAGTGCAATATTCTATATAGCAATACAAAAGGTTAATTAAATAAATATTAAATGAGAAGGTAATAATGTTTCAAAGATTGTTATCATCTTGCTAACCTATAATTTAAGAAAACCATGAATGTCTATTTACAGGTACTTTTTGCACATGCATATTAATAAATAGGTCCGCTTTGACATATCCTTAGAACACAATCCCTGAATAAAACTAAATAATGGTAAGAAGAATTGTGACTAAACATCGACTGAGCTTCACTTTTAATATCCGTTCCTATCACCTGTATTCCTAATGGTCAGAGCTCTCATGAGCAGCAAGGTCTCTTGTATAAAAGGTTAAATTTCAGTTAGCAAAGTCATTTAACTTTTCAAAACGATGGAAACACATGCTTGGAGTCAATCGCATAACTCTTTAATTGCAAAGATTTGTATTAGAAAAATTAATCTATGCACAGTTATTTATGTTTTGAATTACTTACTTCTATAAGTAAGGCACATTTCACAGGGGTTGCTAAGTAAATACATCTTTTTTTTTCAGTATGGGATAAAAACTAAAGGTTATTATTTTGGTGACCAAGGAATATCAATTATTTCCCTGATTTTGTCCAGAAGTCAAGGCTGTTTGTGTGTGTGTGTGAGTGTATATATATATGTGTGTGTGTATATATACGTGTATATATATATACACACACACACATCTGTATATATATGTGTATAGATATACACACAGGCAACTATATTTTCATATATATGTGCATATATGCAGACATGGGTATGTACGTGTATGTGTGTATGTATACACACACACACATATTGCTTCACTAAAGTTTCTTCTCTTGAAAACAGGGAGGGACAGACAGAAACATTTAAATATTAAATAAATATTTATTGAGCACCTACTATTTAGAAGGCAGTGTTCTAAGAGCTAGCGGTATAGAAATAAACAAGATGCGTGAAATGTCTGCTTCCAAGGAGGTCATAGTCTAGCGTGAGGACATAGAATGTATTCACATATACAGATGCATACATATGTGTACATATATATGCATATGTATATATACACACGCAAGCATGTGTATACACACAAACAGCTAAACTATCACATAATAATATATGCCTTGTAGAGTATTTAATTGAAGTGATATGTGACTGGGGGACAATTTAGATGGTAGTGGACAAAAAAGGCCTCATTGAGAAATACCATTTAATCTGAGATCTGAATCAGAAATCAATCTTGCAAAGATCAGCATTTCTGGCAGCATTCCTTGTGCATCTTGGACAAGCATTCCAGGCAGAGGCAAAATGTCTAAAAAGAAAATGACCTTGACAACTTAGAGGAGTTGAAAGAGGACCAGAGAGACAGAAGTGGGTTTGTGAAGAGTGATGAGAGATGCCACCGATATAGGCAGCAGCCATCAAATGCAGGGCTTGGAAAAGTAGGACAATGAGGGTTTGGGTTTTATACTAAGCATGATGAAATGCCTTTGTATAAGTTTAAATGGGGAAATGACATGAAGAGATATGCATTTAAAACGTTTATATGTTGAAGCTGTGTGAGACAGAGATCGAAGGTGTGGGACTGTGGAAGCAGGGAGCCTATTAGGCAATACTTTAGTAGTCTAAGCCAGAGAGGATGATGGAGAGAAGTGGCCACATTGGGAACGTGATTTGGAAGCAACGTTGATGGAATTTCGTGATGAATTGGAGAGAAAGGTAGAATAGAATCAAGGAAAATTTTTAGATTATAGACGAGTACATATGTTGTTACAATATTTGTGAAAACTATACTGTAAGAAGCTACAATGCAGGTTTTATGTAAAAATCTGTATCTTCTATTTAGGAATGTCATTGTTTCTGAAAACTGATGCCAAAATTTCCTCCCATGGGCCATTGCATATTGCTTGAAATCTCTAACAAATGAGCCAATTAACACACATATACTTGGGTAGAAGAGCTCTGTACATTTTGGTAAAGCTACAGCCTGGTCTTATTTCCACATAAACAAGTATAGAAGGACTGAGTGTCACAGATTCGATCCTTCTCTTTACCTTATTTTATACTACAACTGAGAGAAAAGATTATATGTAAATAAGGTGAGAAAATATTTTTTAATGATGAATTTTTTTAGTGATAGAAGGCAAGAATGAGGGTTTTTTTCCTTTGTGCATTTCAGTCTGTGATCCATGTAGCACACAGAAATATTTATTTCAGAATGGTATCTCTCAACAGAATTTTTACTCTAAAAGCAGAAACCTTAATGTATTTACTTTATGCTCATCTTAAAACAGAGACGTATAATTAAGCCTTAACTCTGTGTTGAGTGTGCCCACACACATACACCTTTTAAAATGTTTTGTAAGGAAAACAGTGCTCCTGTCTCTACCATTTTATGCCATTCCATTTCTCTCTGCAGAGTTCAACAGCATATTCATCCAGTCAGAGGTACACCTTTCCTACAGGCATCAGAGCTCTCCCTGCTTATTCATGTCCAGAAATGATAGCGTTTTATCTCAGCGATTAAAGAAGATACTGTTTTAAGAATCATCCAACTAGTTACTGCCTGGAAACTCTCAACCAGAGATGAGAGCAGCAACCATAGGGCTCTTCCATTAGCACACCATTTGTTGCTCTGTATGGATGTTTTTTCCATCCTTTTTTCCCTCCACTGTATATTTTCCATCTATGCTTCTAAGAAAAATGCTCCAAAGGAAAAATGCTCATTATGAGTACACAGAATTAACTTACCAACTGGTAGTTCTGTTTCCATGTGAAAGAACAGATTTTACTTGAATCCCTTTTTAATGTTTGCTAGGCTTTACATCTGTCTGTAATCCAGGCTTCTTTTTTTCCTTCCCCACCCACTCATAAGAGCTAGAAGATGTACTCTCCTAGTTCGCAGTGTGTTGTAAAGATCACCTTGCCTAAAAAAATCATGTAGCCTCTCAATACTTCTAGATGTTTTGTTGCTGGATAATTTAACAGTAAATGCACGTTGCAGGGGCTGGCAACCTTCTAGCCCAGCTACACTTTTACTATGAAGCACAGAAGGACATTTTTCATTGTATTGTGAGGAAAGTTCTCAGATCATTGATAATCATGACATGAATACATGACAGATATATCTCTGTAAGATAAGGGATGTATTATTATAATCATATTTGCTTAGTTCTATGGCAAGAAAATTTTAAAAGCAAATTTAAGGTATTACTTTATGATGTTCCTAATCTGTTGCTTAATGATTACTGCATTCCCTGACATATATATTATTTTGCTAAATTTAGGGTCAAGTACTGATAACTCTAAAGCAACTGAATTTATGTTTTGCACATCTGGTACATATTTGAAAAAGATGATAGATGGTTTGGAAATGTCTGTTAAAGTGAAAGAAAAGATACCGTCCATGATTCAATTTTTCCTCTCCCATAGTAAGCAAGTTAACTGAAATGGAGACTCACTATCCAGGATAGAAGAGGGAACCTGGGTTTACCCACAGTCCCTGAAAATGATATATGTCTACATGAGCAACAAAGCTTGCAAGTTTGGCTTGATGCAGCAGTCTGTAATATCTATGTGTACAATTTTCTGTCTTTGAGTGTTTTTTGACATTTATTATTAACAATAAAAGCTGAGTGAAATGAAAGTAGCAATCTTATTGATTCTTAGGAGCTAGAAAGGCACATTTAATAGCTTAATACCTTTTAGTAGACCAAAACACATAGAGATCTCTAGCAGTAATATTCTCTGTTAAAATTCTAAAACTCCAGAACAATCTTTTTTAAATAATGAATCCTACCAACTAACAATAAAATATGATGTATCCTATTCTCTATATATCTTACTTCTGAAGTAAATTATCCTGGAAACATAAAAAGCAGTATCTTATTTCCATCACTGTTCAATAGATAAATAAACAAATAAATAAAACAAACCGTAACAGTCAAGTGATATTTTAGAGAGACCAAGATTATCAGAAATTGTGATAAACTGATTAGCAGGACAGAAATATAAGCAAATCTTGATTCAAATTTACTATATAGTATCATAATACTAATTATAGAGATTTTACTTATCTTACATGGTTGTAAAGATAAAATTTGCTAGAAACGCAAAATACATACATGTAAAGAAAAAAATCTGTGGAAAGGTGCATAGTGGGCAATTTCATTCTAAATGATAGCAAGAGTTAAGATAATAAAGGAGTGATGAATTGTTATAAAACTTACTTGTACAAGGAGAAAATAATGAAGTAAGGGAATAAGTTAGCACAGTGGTAAAATAATTTTAACACTCATGTAGGGTTACTATGGTAAAAGGAAAAGTAAATTTGGAAAGGAAGGGGGAATATTACAAAAAATTTTTTGAATAGTGCATCTCAACTCTGCTATAACTGTGAGATAACATGATTTCTCCTCCAAAGCTCTAATCATTATCCTTGCTATCCGTGTCTACAATCTGGACCTGCTATTGATAGTATAGCTATTGGTAGAAGGAGAAATTAGTTGCTAATTTTTCTGCTGGTATTACTGTATTTCTTCCGAGATCCTCGGGAAGGTTTTGAGCATGAAGGTGACATTAAAGAGTTGCAGCATCTCTGTCCATTTCCCATTTGTATTTTGAGGAGTGGTTATTAATTTCTCTGATGAGTTTAAAGAGAGGTAAAAGAGACATTGGGAAAGTTAAGAGGGAAGAAGTTTAGGGTTTGGAGGATGTGGTAATTCACGTTTCTCACTTTCCATAGATGTTCTTTCTCAAAGCTTCCCTGGTGCTGTACATTTCTGACACTTTTATTAGTGTATTTTTAATCAATTGATGATAAATAGAAGAACATACATTGCTTCCAATCACAAAATAGAAATAGTATAGTACCATTGGTCATTCCCTATATCCATTCCTTGCATGATAAAATGGTATCATCTGCTATGTTCTCTACAGTGAATGGATGCAGATCCGGGTAGTTTCTGCTTGAAGATGAGATATTCAGCCTATATTCTCTGAACTTAATGTTGCATCAGAGAACAAGGGTGACTATAACTTATGTCTTGCTTTGTACATGGTCAATTTGTTAAATTGTTGAGTTTTAAGACATTTTCTATCTCATATGAAAATTTAGAATTTTCTCATTTTTCAATAGCATTAACCTAATTTGTGTTCTGGGTAGCTTTCAGGGAAGATTATGAGCAATAACTGTATGCAACTCATGGGCAAGTTTCTTACCAGAGCCTTGGAGTTTGATTGCCCTTGGTATAATAAGACTACTAGAAATATAGTAAGAAGAATAGTCTAATTTATCATATATCCGTATAGCTGGCACTTTGCTGAGTAATTCTATTTACAATGTATGTCATATTATAAATGAATTTATTAATTTATAATATTTATCATAATATTTATATTACTTTAAATATTTATTATAATTATATTTATAATATTTATAAATAATGGTGATATGTTACTAGTTTTAAACATTCCATACGGTTGGAACTACACAGATTGTGAACATCTACCACATTGTATGACCATCTTCCTATAGCTCCCTATAACTCTTCTATTTTGTGTTACAATTATCTAAATGCTTAGCTTATCTTCCACACTAAACTATAATCTTCGTGTTTGTTATTTACATTTGCTCCTTTGCACCTGGTAGATAAGTACTAAATATCTATTGAGTGAGTGAATTAATTTTTCTCTTGATCCTAGTTCTTCAAATGTTAAGAATAGCAATGGGTCAAGATATTCAAAGCCATTAAAACTATGAATATAATCATCTGTTGTAAATAAATAAATAGTATGACAACAATAATCACAAGAGATATACTTCAATATTTTGATAAAGAAGCAAATCGAAACTACCGTGCTTAGAGGAATTAATTAGTATAATTATGGCGGCTAATTTTAACAGATAAATTTTTCCATTGCCAAGCTTGTTCATAAAATGTGCTACTTTCTTTCTTAATGGAACCTCCACAGTGCAAATGTTTCATAAGCATGATGTTTAATCTTACAGGTATTAGTGTGGTGACTCTGGTTAGGCCTTTCATTGAGGATACATTTTAGACTGGCAGTTTTAAATTACTACATGTGGTCCTAATGCTGAAACTTTTAAAGGTGTAATTAGGAGGGAGTGGAGGAATCACCAGTGTCTCTAACACAAAATGTCAGTGGTTTTAACAATTAAATGTGGTAGCGTTTAAATCATGCACTTCCATTGACACCCAAACAATAAAATCTAACTATTAAGATGGCATCCAGATAGTAGATGATTTCACAGGAAAGTGCTCAGACCTCCATCAAGTTAAGAATCAATAGCATCTAGGCAATTGTGGTGGAGTCAAAGACACAGGTCGCAGCTCGTGAAAAACCCTCTGTACTGGAGCTGTATTCAATTATCACCACTAATGTAAAATCAACCTTGGTATAAAAGATAAAAGGGTAAAGTTCTCACAAATGATCACTTATCGCTCCATTCCAAAATGCATACAGCATTCATTATAGATCGAAATGCCACTCAAATTTCATCATTTAGTATGGTTTTGAAACAGCCAAACCATTAACCGAAGAGAGTAGCTTTTTATATTTATACAACTAGTGACTAATGAAACATTATACCCAGTGTGCAAAGGGGAAAAAACCTTTATTTTGCAATGAACCCAACTGGTGCCCCTTTTAAACACAGCATAATATGGTTTCACTGTTTCATTGAGCCTCTCATTACTTGTGTCAATAATCCTAGGTAAACCACTGTTGAACTTCACAGCATTTATCTAGCAGCATGAATAGCATTAATCTATGGGGTGCTTTTGATGAATTGTAGTTCAAAAAGCAAAGCCAAAAATGACTTCTCACAAAGTGCTTAGGGAAGTATTTATTAGAAACATGTCAACTGCCAACTACCTGAAGGTAGCTTGGCTGTTTAGGAAATCATGCTGTTGGCTAGCTTGCAAACACTGAGAAGATATATGAATTTTCCTGACTTGAACTACTTTTAAAAAATGATATACTTTTCATTTTGGTATATTATTTTTTCTGTCACTTCTCTTCTAATTCTCAATATTTTATGTCATATAGATTTTGACACAATGTGACATGGTCTACAACACGTCCCCAGGTTCTCAGAAACTGTTAGGTGAGAGAAGCACTTGGAAAATTAAGGTGAATCATATAGGCTACACTTTCCCTATATGACTGCATGATCTAAACATCCAGGGAGCATCAACTGAAATCTACTCTTGGATCCTGCTCTAAGGATCTGACTTACTTTCCTGACACACCCGGTGGTTGTAACATTCTCTCTGGCAGAAAGGCCAGCAGGGTTTGTCTACAGGGATTACCACATTTAAATCCAATTTACCAGTCTAATTTGATTAGGCTAATTTTTCCAAAGTTGAATTTTGTACAATTCATGAAGGGCTAGAAATTAAACTGTTAGTTCCACTATTTTCTGGATGTTTTACACGAATAGCCTATTCACTGTGAGCCTTTCGTTGCTTACCATAGCAGAGCGGTATTAAGTACTGAGAGATCTTATACAATAATACAATTTGAAAATAGGAAAACTGTATATTGACTGAAAATATCAATTTTTTCCAACTTTGGCAAAATGAACAAAATGAACATCTATGAAAAATAACACGCATTTAATTATTTTTTCCCTAAAATTAATCTCTTTACAAAGAAATAGACTAGACACCCAAAATTCTTTTTGGAAAGGTATGGAACAAACACGTACTTCTTTCAGTATTCCATATATGGATTTAAGGGAAAGATGTCAAATAAACATATTTTGTCCATCGTTTCTAAGATTCAGGATTTGTGACAGCGCTGTGTTATATACAATACTCATTTAGTATACTGTAATATTATGTTGAATATAATACTAGTCCCAGGAAAGTTTTCTTGGTGAAATATGATGGAAATCTTACATTGGCTAATGGCTCTTCCTAGTGGAGATTCACAATGCACCCTGACATATACAATAAAGTCTGAGGAGTACTGCAGTAAAGAAACCTGACTAATTTATTTATTGCAATATTCATCAATCTCATAAAAATTCATCTCCATCTAACAATATCTAAAAGAAGCTACCTTATGAAAAACCCATTGTGTCATTTGAAAGTTGGAAAAAACAGAAATTGTATTCACTCATGGGGACTCGTATTTCTTTTTGCGATTTTGTTATATGTACTCAAATTGTGCGATAAGTATCGTCAAGAAAAGTCTGTAAGAACTTTAAATTATTGTTCACATGAAAGTAATGCAGTTATTGTTAATATTGTACACTTCTATTTTTGCTGCATTTCAATGACACACTGTCATTCTTTGTGAAACCAAATTACAGAAGTTATAAAGTATATGTTTATGATAATATAACAAAAATTAGCTTAAAGGATATGTAATTTCCATGATTCCGGATTATAAATGAAAGCATTTATTTACAGAATTTAAAGACAATCAACCAGGTGTGATGGCTCACACCTGTAATTCCAGCACTTTGGGAAGCCGAGGCAGGCTGATGGCTTGAAGCCAGGAGTTCAAGAAAAGTCTGGTGAACATGGCAAAAACCCATCTCTACTAAAAATATAGTGGTGCACACCTGTAATCCCAGCTACTAGGAAGGTGAAGCATGAGAATCACTTGAACTCAGGAGGTGGAGGTTGCAGTGAGCTGAGATCACGCCACTGCACTCCAGCCTGGGCAACAGAGCAAGACTCTGCCTTCAAAAATAAACAAATAAATAAATAAAAATGAAATAAAGACGATCATTAATATAGTTTATGAGCCAACATATAAGAAGTATATTTATAATTGAGAAAGCTTTTCATGAAAAAACTTATGTATGTTTTAATTTTATCAATCTGACCGGGAATATATTAATATTAAATCTTGGAGATACTTACGAGATGTTCTTCTGAAATAAAAAGAAACTGTGCAATTTTGTTTACTGTGCTTAAAATTTTGATATATTTAAAGTTTTTCAAGTTATGCATCCTTTCACATATAATGTTTTCAAAAAGGTACTCACCATGCACAATGAGAACATACTCTGCGCTGCTTTGGCCAATCGTGTTTGTGGCTTCACATCGATATGTACCATTATCCGTTTTGTTCAGGAAAAGAATGTTTAGCTCCCTACCACTCACAACCATTCGGTCAGGATCTGGTAATTCTCCGCCATCCTTTGTCCACAAAACAGGTTCTGGCCTATTGGATTGAAACATGCACGTAGATAGCAAAAATAAGAAATGTTATATATCTGTGAATTAAGTAAATCAATCAATTTTAAGTACTTAACACATATTTTGTACATAACCATATGCTAACTTCTATAAGATACTAAAAGGACCATCACACTCACTCAAAAGAGTTGGAGGTATAGCAAATATAATCTGCTTCTATCATATTTAATTAAGGAGATATGTATTCAGAGACTAATTTGTTGAGTCACTATAGCAGTCACTTCTGGTTACCCGCTCAAGTCCTGTGGCCCAGATTCTGCTGCTAATGGCTCACACCCCACATTGGAAGACTGCCCTTAGGCTATTGGGGATAAATCTTCCTCAGATGGATTTGGATGTAAGTAAACATAAATATTTATATTTATATATAAATATATATTTCATAAATATTTATATTAAAATATGAATATAAATATATAACGAATAATTAATATTTATATTATAATAAATAATAATAAATATATAAGTATTTATAGTCATACATATAAATAAATATAAAAGATAAAATGAATATTAAAAAGATAAAAATCTTTGCACTTAGGGCCACCCCTGTGGCACAGCTTTGCTTGAAAACACCTGAATCTTCTCCATTTCACCTCTGCTGCTTTTCTCATTCTTGTAGAGGTTTTTACTGTGAGTTTTCTTTTAACAAAACTCCTGCAAAGGATCCCCATCTCAAAACATGCTTTTAGAAAAGAAACAATAAATGAATCATAGATTCCCCTCTTCAAAAATTTCAGTCTTCTGTAATAATTAATGATAGAAATAGTTGTTAATATCTATTACCAGCTGCTAGTTGTTATCCTAGGTGCTTTATATTTATTTTCTATAATTCTCAGAAGAACACTTTGATGAATGTTACTTTTTAAAATGTCCTGCATATAAGAATATAGAAGAGGGAAGTATTCAAATCCTGGCCTTCCTCTATAGTTGATGTTTCATCCACTACCTCCTGCTTTCTAACATGATGAATGTTTTTCTAGACTTAGTATGACAAGTTTTCTAATTTAAGCATAATTTTATCACATGGAATCATTTTCTCAAAAGCTTTGTTAAATTTGATAGAAGTATTGAATTTATTTTATGTTATTGTGAATACAATTGGAACAGAGGCATTGAGTAAGTCATGTCTATGACTATGGCATCCTTTCTAAGAGGAAGGATATATACTATTCTAACAAAATTTTGTGGAAGGGAAAAAAGTTGTGAAAAACAATAACAAATATTGTAAAGAATATCCAAACAAGCAGATTGGCATTGGGATAAAGGAACTGATCATCAAGTGTTTAAGTACCGAAAACACTTGAAGAGTGTGATCTTGTAATGTAAGAAATATGTATTTTGTCTCCTCCCAGCTCCTAACATAGTGCTCCTGAAGCCCGATAGACAGGGGTGATAGCAGAAATTTTTGTTCTATTTAGCCTTTGACCCCAGTTCCTGACAAGAAACTCGTAAGACCTTTATACAGTCATATGCCACTTAACTTTGAGGATATTGTCTGAGAAATGTGTCATTAAGTGATTTTGTCATTGTGCAAACACCATAGACTACATTTACACAAACCTAGATGGCATAGCCTACTACAAACCTAAGCTGTATGCTATAGCCTATTGATTATGCTATAAACTTGTACATCATGTTACTGCTCTGAATACTGGAACAAGTTGTAACACAATGGTAAGTCTTTGAGGGTATAGACATGGAAAATGTATAGTAAAAATATAGTGTTATAATATTTTGGGACCACTATCCTGTATGTGGTGCATCATTGATCAAAGTGTTGTTATGTGGTGCATGACTGTAATTTCCTGAGTGACAATAGTCTCTGACACAGAGCTTCTAAGTCTCTTAGAATTTCCTGATAGGAGAATCTTTTGCTGTGAGATGCTCCTATGAGATGTTCTAATCAGAAGATTCTGATGGGCTCCTAGGCAGCTTGCTGGGTAATTACGGGTTGGAACTTTCAGTCCTATTTTCCTTTCAGCCTCCAGGGAGCTGAGGTGACTGAAGGTTGAGACGATCATCAGTGGTCAATGATACAACCAATGATGCCTACCTAATGAAGCCCCCACACAACCAAAAGG
Source organism: Macaca nemestrina (assembly GCF_043159975.1). Classification (NCBI taxonomy): domain Eukaryota; kingdom Metazoa; phylum Chordata; class Mammalia; order Primates; family Cercopithecidae; genus Macaca; species Macaca nemestrina. Next base: position 193,629,141 of record NC_092126.1, read on the forward strand.
ACGGATTTAGAGAGCTTCTGTATTGCACAGCATGCGGAAGGTCCAATATGGAGGCATGCCAGGAGAGGGCATGGAAGCTCCACTCCTCTTCCCACATACCTTGCCCTATCCATCTCCTCATCTCGCTGTTCATCAGTTGACTTTGTAGGGGAAAGATAGATAGATAGATAGATAGATAGATAGATAGATAGATAGATACATAGATACATAGATACATAGATAGATAGAGATAGAGATAGAGATAGATATAGATTTTTTTTTTTTAAGTTCCACAAAACGTGTGTAGAACATGCAGGCTTGTTACATAGGTATACTTGTACCATGGTGGTTTCCTGCACCCATCAACCCATTATGTAGGTTCCCTCCCCTCACCCCCGACCCCGCAACAGGCTCTGGTTTGTGTTGTTCCCTTCCCTGTGTCCATGTGTTCTCATTGTTCAACTCCCACTTATGAGTGAGAACATAAAGTGTTTGGTTTTCTGTTCTTGTGTTAGTTTGCTAAGGATGATGGCTTCCAGCTTTATTCATATCCCTGCAAAGGACATGATCTCATTCCTTTTTATGGCTGCATAGTATTCCACGATGTATATGTGCCACATTTTGCTTATCCAGTCTGTCATTGATGGGCATTTGCATTGGTTCCAAGTCTTTGCTATTGTAAATAGTGCTGCAATAAACATATGTGTGCATGTGTCTTTATATTAGAACAATTTATATTCTGTTGGGATTGCTGGGTTAAATGGTATTTCTGGTTTTATATCATTGAGGAGTTTGTGTCTTTACATTAGAATGATTTATATTCCTTTGAGTATATATCCAGTAATGGGATTGTTGGGTTAAATGGTATTTCTGGTTCTAGATCCTTGAGGAATCACCACACTGCCTGCCACAATGGTTGAACTAATTTACATTCCCATCAACAGTGTAAAAGCGTTCCTATTTCTCCACAGCCCTGCCAGTGTCTATCGTTTCTTGACTTTTTTATAATCGCCATTCTGACTGATGTGAGATGGTACCTCATTGTGGTTTTGATTTTCATTTCTCTAATGATCAGTGATGTTGAATTATTTTTCATATGTTTGTTGGCTGCATAAATGTCTTCTTTTGAGAAGTGCTTGTTCATATCTTTTGCGCACTCTTTGATGAAGTTGTTGTTTTTTATCTTGTAAATTGGTTTAAGTTCCTTGTAGAATCTAAATATTAGACCTTTGTTAGATGGGTAGATTGCAAAAATTTTCTCCCATTCTGTAGGTTTCCTGTTCACTCTAATGATAGTTTCTTTTGCTGTGCAGAAGCTCTTTAATTTAATTAGATCCCATTTGTCAATTTTGGCTTTTGTTGCAATTGCTTTTGGCATTTTCATCATGAACTCTTTGACCATGCCTATGTCCTGAATGTTATTGCCTAGATTTTCTCCTAGGTTTTATGGTTTTGTAATATTCTTTATAATTAATGAGTAAATATAAGCAAAGTGTTTCCCTGAGTTCTGTGAGCTATCCTACCAAATTAACAAAACCCAGGAAGGAAGTCACAGGAATCAGGGTTGGTAGGCAGCTGGTCAGAAGTACAGGTAACAGCCTAGTGCACGTGAGCGGCATCTGAAATGGGAGGCAATCCTGTGGGACTGAGACCTCAATCTGCAGTGTAACTTATACATGAATTGAATTACATGACACCCAATTGGTGTCTCATGAAAAACTGATTAGTGGTGGGGGAAACTGTTGGTAATATACATTTTGGTGGTCAGAGACAAAGTTTTGTAGTAAATGTGTAAGTATAAAGTAGTAAACAGTTTGGTTTTTCCTGTCTTCGGAAAGATAAAAAACAAAAAGGGAGGGTAATTGTATCAGATCTAGATCCATGAACATTCTGAAAGAGCATTATATGATAACAAGTGAAGAAACTAGGTGCATAAAATATTGGAAAAATATAGTAATGTGTATTATTCAATTGGATAGACAAATCACTCCCCTAGTATCCTTAATAAAAGCCAAATCATTAATAGTTCGCAACTTGCTTCATTTATCCTAAATCTTTTAACTGCTATTTGAATTTACCAATTCTTATTTTATAACAGGGTGGATTGTCTGGACATCCTTAACATCTCTTGAAGGAGCAAAAGATGATAAAATAAAACTGATTTGTAGCAATGTAGAAATCTTGTCCTTTCCACAAAGTTACATAAGACCCATATTAAAATAGCAGTTATACTGGTGATACTTTGGGGTTTAGAACATTCATCTTTATAATACTACTCAAGGGAAGTAATTTAGTATCTTAGGAGGCAATCTTTTCCTGATGTTTGAACTTTTAAGCACATGCAGAGAAAATTGTATGTATGTATATATACACTTCTATACACTCAAAATTATCCTCCAAAATCTAAAGTGTTATGACTTTTTCCTAGTTGCGTTTGTAAGCTTTTAGTCACATCTTAAAGCAAATGGCTCTGTAAATATGTAATTAAATTCAGATACGTCTTTTTAAATTGTTTACATAGAAATGCAGTTAAAGATCTAGATAAAGTATTCAAGTTGCCAATCTGTATTTTAAAACAAAACAATTTGTTTCAAAAACAACAACAACAACAACAACAAAAATTTCCTTAAAGGAAATAGCAACAGCAGCATCTACAAAATTGGTTAACAGGAGGATGTAGTTGCATAAGTCTTTGCTGACACTGAACTGAATCCTTCAAGAATTCTTGATCCTAGTCTCTGTGGTAAATCTTCAAGGTGGCAAAATAGCACCACAAGATGCAAATTTAATGAAATAGAGGTTAGAGTTTATGCATAGATTACAAATAGCCTACACATATTCCCAATTAGTTTTTAAAATGTTCAAGCTTCTCAATATCACCATAAAAATATTAAGTGGTTTAGCAAGTCTTGATACAATTTGTGTTTCATCTTAATAAAGAGGGCCCCTAGGCTTTCTCTAATTGGAACCCAGAAATGATTTAGCTTCTTGCTACAAATGAATAACAATCTTCCCTGCTGTTCAGGCATCCAAAGACATCATTTAAAAGTGGTTCCAGTCTACAGTTTCTATGTGATAAGGCTGAAAAGAGCAGGAGCTAGACACCGGGAGTGACAGGACAGTGAAAATAGCATCAGATGTGAGATGATAATGTTACGCCACTCTACATGAGAACACTTAGTCCACCCAGGAACATTTCTCTTTAACCAGCCCAAATAATTAAAAAGTTGGAAAACTTATGTTTGAGATAAAATTTTGATTGCGTTTCTATCAATTCTATAAAACTATAAAGATGTTTATTTTTCTTTATATCTAAAGATATTTTTTCAGCAGTTTCTTCCTAGAGCAACAGACAAGTTAAATGTAAAAAGAGAAACAAAATATGCTTATACATTTATTCTCAAATATCCTGAGGCATTCATTGATGAAGTTGTTTTTAATCTTAACACTTTTTTTTAAGAAAACTTATTAACTCGGTGTTTTGTTTTCTACATATCTAATAAGAGATTACCTGTATGTTTCACAATTCCTCATTTATAAATTACTGTTGAAAGGTATTGCCACAAGTCTCTCAGACGTTGATTTTTATTTAATGTTTGAACCAAATACAAACCTGATTACTAATTTTCAGTGATATTCTTTAATTTGTATTTGGTGCATTTATTCTGTGCCATTATGCCATAGCAACAGTGCTTCTAATCTTTTCTGCTATTAGAAACTATGGGATTATTCACTCCCTAGATACTGAGAATGGAAACTTTCTTTGCCTTAACCGTTCACATCCCCTCTTTCAGGTTCGTGCTTCCTAACAGGAATAAAGAACAAGAAGTTCAGTAATGGAGAAGTGAGTACTATCATGTAGGTCTCCCAGGAAAAGAATCTTCCTGGTGTAGAAAGGGACAGGAGTTAAACACTATGCAAAATTTGAAATGTTCTCTAGTCTCTCCTTTTTCAAAACAGTGATATCCCCCCTTGGGATATGTGCTGCCTTTTTTTCATAAGGACAGGATATACTGGGGTCTAACACTGAAATTAATCCTATGAAAATTAAACTTACTTTTCCTAGATGGAAAAAAAAAAAGTCCCCTTTCCTATCTGAAAAAAAAAAAAAAGTCAAATTCAAGAAAACATCTTGTTCTGTCTTAAAGGACAATGAACAAAAATTTCAAATATTTACATCTTACACTTCCTTTAAGACAAAGCACAATCATATAGTCAGTAGCTTTATGCCTATGTACCATGTCACCACATGAAGATGCCTACTGGCTTTATTTCAGTTTAGAAATTCCACAGACGGGCAGTAAGTATTATTAAAGTTTTAAAACCAGGGAGATATTTAAAAACTTAATTCCTCTCTATTTCCTGTGATATTTTCACTGGAAAGTGAAAGAAGGTGGTAGGAGTTACATAAACATCTTGATCCTTTTTCTGCTTTAAGCAAAGACTTTTCGATTAAGAAATTATAGTAAGAGTCTATGCATAATATGCCCAATGTTTATGTTATTATATTTTTAGAGAGAGGGAGGGATAAGGTAAATGTAAATTAATTAACAAATGGATTTGAAGATTGTTCAAGTAAAAGATTTGAAATTTACCGAGTTCAGGAAAAAAGAATCCTGAACAAACTTTAGCCTAGTCATTTCCCCTTTGGGTAGACTGAGATTACATCTCTAAATGAAGCCCAAACACTGCTAAATAATTGAGGAGGAACAAAAAAGGAGAAGAGGAGAAATATTAGAAGCTCGGGTTTCTTGGTAGCTTTTTAAAAAAATTAAAATGTAAATACAAAGCAATCTAAAAGAGCAGTATTCTGAAAATTGTGAATGTGATTACAAATATAATTTTTAACAACTTTCTGTCAGAAGTTAAGGATGTAGCTGAAAAACAGCAAGAAATACAAAAGGACTACTTCTGGGCCCATTTATTGCAGTGATCACTACAAATTTAAAACCTACACTAAGGGGTTTTTGTTATTGAAGATCAAGTAAATACTTCTAAACATAATTTATAAATAGCATTCCACATATATGCAAAGTCATATTAATTATTGAAAAATTATTGCTTAGGCCATTGGAGTGTACATCAAGCTGTGTTTTCTCCTCAGATTTCATTTTTGTGCAATTTAGTTGTAATGAAATTAGATTTTCTTTTACTCTTGGTATTGCTTTCATACTTTTATGGGAGCAATTCTTTAAATATCAAACAAATTTTAGTATAAGCGAGCTTAAATTTGAGTGTTTTACTTATTAAAATTTAGGCTCATTTTAAAATATAATAAATGAAACATCTATGAAACATCTAAAAGACTATCTGTCTGATAGTCTTTGTACATATACAAATGAGAAAAAACAAAACTTCAGCACTATTTATTGTAGAGTAGTCTTCAATGTGTTTCCACAGGTTTAATTAACAGAAAGTGTCCTATTCTACACTTATATCTTAAGACAGATAAGAGATCAATGAATTTTCTTTTTTGTTAGTTAAAAAATTTTCTGTATGTTCTTTCATAGGTACTTGATAAATGCATAAAATTATCAAATAATTATCTATAAACAAATCTGTGCAAGTTTTTGAACCAGGGATTGTGAGGGGTATAAAAAACTAAAATAAAGATCTGTTCTGTGGTATTATAATCTAGTAGTTTCTTTAAGATATATGTCATCAACCATAATATTTGGTAGCATACAGTAAGTGGCATAAATGAGTTATAAAACATCAGAAAGATTCATCACCTATATTAGGGACATTATAATAGGCTTTATGAAAAATACAACTCTTGATTACTGTGTTTAATTATAGCAGAATTTTGACAAGTAGAAATAGAATACACCAACTCAATAGGAGTCTGAGCCCTGGGTAGAATGCTTGCCCTCAAGAGGCCATAATGTTGAAAAGATTAATTCAAATATTGCGAATGCCAGGAAAGAAATGAGAATAGGGTTACCAAGTAAAATTGCTATTGGCAAAAAATTACAAATTAAGAAAAGGTAAAGTTAAAAGCACTTAATATGATAACTGAGTTGGGAGTAATAAAAGCAAAGGCAAGCTATAAGTTGTGTGTGAAGAATCAAGAACAAGTACGCTTATAAGTAGCTTAGTACAAGAGAAAGTCTATAGGATGAAAAGTAGAACATGAAAAAGTATTATTTTAGTGTAAGACCAGAAAACTGATGGTTACATCAATATGGAAGAGAGAATGAAATGTGGGAAGGACGTTTTGGTCATAAACAGGTGCAACATGAACAAAAGCAAATAAATAGAAAAGTTTGGGGTACAGGTATTGGGGAAACATCTGTACATTTAAAGTAAGAAACAGGGCCTGGAGTGCCAGCTGAAGAATCTAGACTTTCTTTAAAAATGAAATTATCTTATTTTGGTGTTTGAGAAATGAGTCTTCCTGATCAGAGTTTCTTTTAAGAAAATTAATGTGAAACATCTGGGGAAAATCCAATAAAGAGGCCATATATACAGTTCTTAAGACAGATTCCTACCATAAGGGAGAGAAATAATAAAGAAAAGTACATAATAAACAATAAAAGAGCCTTGAAAAAGTAAATACAACTTTTTTGAAGCTAGGCAACGTATGGTGTTAAGGAAGAGATGAAAGAAACTCTCTTTACAGTGTTTAGTCTGTACAACAGGTGCAATCTTAGTGCCAAAAAGAAAAACAGCAATTTAAAGACTAACCAACCAACCGATTAAACAAAAAGGAGATGGAAAAGAGATTGAAATAAAGTCAAGAGGGAAAAACTGATGATTTCCATTTCGAACATGCTGAATTCAAGTGTTACAAGAAAACCAAGAAATACATCTTGATCCAGCAATTAAGTAAATAAATAATTATAAATCAGGGAAGAGGGCAGAACTGGAATTTTTACAGAGATGGGCGTCAATCATGTTTCCAAGCTAAAGAAAGGAAAAACAAAAAACAAAAAAAGAGCACATCACTGGGCGTCTTAGAATACACTTACTTAGAAAATAAGAAAAGGCAATACAGTCTAAGAATTCTAAGAAAAAGAAGAGAATAGTGTCATAGGAGCAAGAAAAAAATCCTTTCAAAATGTATGGTCCTGAATGTTTATCTTTATAACCTCACTAATACCTTGACTTCTCAGTTGTCTGATTTTTCTCCTGTCCAATAATTATTTTGCTAGCCACCTCCGCCATGATAACACACTTCACATTGTCATCATTGTTACTTCCATAAAAGTCTCATTTTTTTTCTAATTACAAACTTCTGTTTGTTCAGTTCACTATTCTCTTATCCATCATCAAAACCTCCAATCTTAACTGAGGGGCACACTATTTTCCTTTATTCTTTAATGCCGCTCTCCCCTTCACTTCTGTCCTTAACCAGTCTTATGATCCAGTCAGTCAGATTTGTTTTGTTTTGTTTCATTTTTCCCTTTCTCCATCCATTATTATCTGGTTAATTCCCAGCCTTAATGAACCCAACTTTTCATCTTCTCTGTGCCTTTAGCTCATCATCGAAGCAAGCTAAAGAAAAAGGAGGAGAAGGTAAATGATGTTTGTTTTATTAAATACTGTCCTTGAAGTCATCATGCAAGTGTGCACAGGAAGAGCAAGGACAAAGGCAATTTTAAAGCCAAACTAAATTTCATTACTGTATCTTGGGGTTTTTTTGTTGTTGTTGTTGTTTGCCAATCTGTTGAAATATGCATAATGTATTATCATTAATGTCATTAAGAATGTGTGATTGGGCATACACATTTCTCTTTCCCATAGCTGTTTAACGTAATATTGAAAATAGATATTTTTGAAAAACTCTGTATCTTAATATAGTTAGTACCCTCATTTGTTAAACTGGATTTGTTCTAACATTTCAAATATTTAGTACTGAAATAGAAGTATAAATGTACAGAGAAAAAGGAAGGAGAGGATTGAATAAATTACCCAGATGAAGTAAATTCTTAAACCACTTATCTTTTAAATATAGATTTCCCACTGTGTTTTTTCACCTATTGCAGTTACTTGTATTGATTAATTTAATGTGTCTTTGTATATTTGTGTGTGAGAAAGAACAAGGTAGTTCCTTAGCTTTTCTTCTCATTGGCCTCTACTCTTCTGTTTTAAGTACTTCTCGAGATGTTCTTCAGTTTCTTATTTCATCCTCACAATTATCATGAGTTAGAGTTTGCCCAGTATTGATATGGCATTGCCCATGTCTTCACAGTTGATTTTATGAAAAACAATACACTTTTTTTTCTTCTATTTATAGTTTGAGAATCCCAGAGACTCCTGTCGAAAGGCTCAATAACAAAAGTTTCTACTCAAACATCACCATCAGTACTTCTGTCTGACAGGGTCAAAGACATTTTAATGCAGTAATAAATGAAGTTTGAAGTGGCAAATTCAAGCCTACTTTACTCCCTTAAACTGTAAATTGAAATGCTGATTCTAAGTTTATCTACTTATACAAGTTTTTTAAACCAATTATGACACTAGTATAATGTCAAGTAGGAGGAGTTTCATTACATTATTGGTTAGCTTTACAGGGGAAAATACCATGCATATTAATTTCATTGGCAGATTTTAAACTTTGAAAACAAATAAAAAATGGACTTCTACTCTGATTAATGTCAGTATGTGCTACTTGATTCTGATTTTTTAAGGCACTTCTTGCCTCCAAACTTAGAAGCTTGTAGTTGAAACAGGAAATAACCTATGTAAGAAGGAGGTAAGTGCTCTTTAGAAGACTTGAAAATAATGGCATTTTTTAGAGTGCCTGTAAAATCCTGAACTACTTTTTACTGATAAGGTAGTGTTCATTGATGATTATTTTAACCGTTTTAAAAAACAAAGCGGTCACATCACACTACAAACTGTATAATTCCATCCAATTTATGGCACAGCAAATAAAAGATTATCCTTAGAAAAGATAAGATTGCTATGATCATGAAGAGTGACAGATTATGGCATTGAAAGAAAAATATTCAAAATTGTGACAAATGCTTAAGCTAATCTCTTAAGGTCTTTCTGCTGAAGCAAAACAATTACCCACACCTAATCTATACTTAACATTTCTTTTCTTTGGTAAACACGGAATATTAATTCCTGGTTAAAAGATCAAAATATCTTGAGTAAGCATTCATTCTGTCATCTACTGTGTATACGTATGTTAAGCATAAAATCTTTATAATATATTTAACAATAATCATTCTTCAGAAAATAATTTTCAACTTACTTGAAAATTATTGGCTACTAAAATTTACTTTTGACCAAAGTACCTTTTGCAATATTTTCATGTTTTCATAATAAAAAAATGAGTGTGTGTTTCTCAGAATCTTCCACTTTATCAACCTGTGTACATCATACAAACAATGTGATACTATATGAAATGTTTCTATAAGCATCCTAATCAATCAGAAGCATGTAAACCATTCAACTCAAGGACATTTTGGAATGATGGGGTGGTCCTATTTTATATATAAGAGTAACTTTACCACCCATTACTTCTTTTACTATAAAATAGTGCTCATTAATCTTATAAGATCTAATATTGATATTTAATACTGTGTTACCATTATACTACTGCTTCTGCTTCATGATTTGTTTCATTTCTAATATTAAAACTAGTGATCTTCAGAAAGTAATAGTAAAGTTCATAGCATTTATCTGATAGCTGAAAAATTAAACGTTCTGAATAAGTAAAACCTGAAGATAATTGAAACTTAAAACTTAAAGTTTTGAAGGTATTTTTTTGATCATTTAGATGTAATCACTCTCAAAGGATCAAACTTCTCTATGTTATTAAACAGAGCAGTCTTGGTGACACTCAATTTTGTTTTCTAGAGCTAAGATACTAGTTTGAACACATACTTTGATATAGTGTTGTTTCATAGGAACTGTAGGAATTAAATTAAGACAACATGTTTTGTTTTTCCCTAAATTTCTGCAATACCCAGCTTTCTTATAGATGGCATGCTTATTGCAACAATTTTTAAACATTTTAAGGTGTGACATACAATAAAAAATATATTTGACAACCATACATAGTATGTAAACACATATATACAAGAAATAATAGCTTGCTCTCTCTTATATTCTGTGACATTTTCTTTTCTCTTTCTTCTTTTCTACATTTTCCTTTTCTATTCTATTATTTTTTTGTAAAAAGGTCATTTAAATTGGTTTTGTAACTCATTAATAAGCCACAACTTGCAATTTGAAAAACACTGCATTAGTGACCCAGAGTGAGAGTGCTGGATCACAGGGGTTCTATTGTCCCTGCGCTGCAATGCTGTAATATTTTCACTGTTGCTTCTATGTGATTGCATCACTATCTTCATCCTTGCAATTTTGAGTGGTGGTGCTTAAGTCCATCATGCCTCACATTTCCGTGACATCTCCTGGCCCCACGTTATCATAGGTGCTGCTCTCTTCTCTGTCCTTTTAAAGTCTTATCTTTTGCTTTTTTTTCTGTTTTCCTTGAAGCACTTCCGGTACTCTGGATTTGCAAGACTTGGGCATTAGAGCCCACCTCAATCACTGAGAAAGTCTGCTATTCGAATTGGAGATTTTTGTAAATGTTCTTATTTTCTATATTTTAAACACTGGCACTGTTTGCTGTTTATTTTATTTTATTTTATTTTAGCTTTGAAATTTAGAAGCTTCTATATGTTTGAGTTTTTGTATGCCTGGATTGAGGTTACATACATACTGTAAAATCATGTGTAAAAAAGATGTGTAATGCAAGAAAATTTATTTTAGGATGTATTTTTTGAGTAAGTGGCTAAGGAATAAGAATTTTTCAAGTTTCATTATTAATTAAAATAATAGCATATCTCTACAGTGATTCTGAATTAAATCTATTTTTCACATTTTATTTCCTTTGTATATTTATGCAGAAATGGTAGTCAAGATATTTAACAGCTGGTATAATAGGCGGGCAATAATCCATTTCTCAGTAAGTTGTACTGGTGACTACTAGAGGGATATTAGTTCCAAATTTATGATACATGTTATAAAAAATGCAAAAAGAAACAGCAAATCTTATTGAATAGCATTAGAGCAATAGACTAACTTTTAAAAATACAAAAATAATTCCAGTATTTCAATGTTTAAAAAGTTGAGTGATTATTTTTCTGCAATCTTTCCACAATTGCCATGTTGTTCAATTTACTATATAAACACATATGCAATGTTTCCAAATTTTAAAGGGTAAAATGCTTAAATGTCATCTCAAAAATCAATGTATTTTTAAAACTATGGATTTTAAATCTATGAGCAAGAGAGTGCAAGTCTGAAAATCTACTAAACGTATATGACAGTACCATTCCAAAATGGTGTCTTAAATGTATTGAGACATGTTTGGTGTAGGGTTTTCCAGTGAACATTTACATACTCCCTCAAAATAATTGGCTTTTTGTTGCAAGAAAACTGCTTACCTGGAAATGTTCAAGAAGTACATTTCCTCTATGGATCTATAACCGTGGTTCTGCAAGCTCTTATGGGACTTTCACAAGACATTGGAACATTTAATTGAAAATGATTGAGTGCCCAATACACCACAGATGCCCATGCCCAGTCTAAATAACAGCAGTGGAGATTACCGAGAGTCAGCTTCTTGTTTCAAAAACAAAACCAAATATATTCGGTCTCATTTCCAAGATAATCACTTGTGTGTTTCCAGAGAGTCAATGTGTGATTAAATTTTGAAACCATAAAATAGAAGCAAAAGACCATATGGACCTCAGAAAAGAAACTCATTTTGGAAAGGACTGCACATATTTTTTTTTAATTTTGAAAATTTAGAACGAATTTTCCAATATTATATCTTTGAAGACAATTTGGAAGAAACTGACTGTATTGCTTTTAATTTTTAATTAATTAATTGAGACAATTTTGCATTTCTCTAGATACCAGAACACAAAGTAAAACACATACACAGACACACACACACACACACACACACACACACACACCCCAATTTAAATGCTCTGTATCCTTTATTATCCAATTACTGCTGGTATAATAATATTTATATGATAAGGAGATGATCATTATGTTTATCCCACTAATAATTTTAGTAACATTTTAAACATAGCATTTAGTAAGAAAGACATATTCTTGAGGAGTGTTTTATTTTAAAATTCTGCTTATTTTATTTATGCTCTAGGCTTTCCATTGTATTGCACTGCATTGATACTGTTTTGGCACTAATTTTGTACTGTAGCTGTAACCTGAAGTCTTTATCTTCTAAAAGTTATATAAAATTCCAGTCTCCAGCTCCCAGCGTGAGCGACACAGAAGACGGGTGATTTCTGCATTTCCAACTGAGGTACCAGGTTCATCTCATTGGGGCTTGTCGGACAGTGGGTGCAGGACAGGAGGTGCAGCCCACCAAGCATGAGCCAAGGCAGGGCGAGGCATCGCCTCACCCGGGAAGCACAAGGGGTCAGGGAATTCCCTTTCCTAGCCAAGGGAAGCTGTGACAGACGGCACCTGGAAAATCGGTCACTCCCATCCTAATACTGTGCTTTTCCAAGGGTTTTAGCAAACGTCACACCAGGAGATTATATCCCGTGTCCGGTTCAGAGGGTCCCATGCCCACAGAGCCTTTCTCATTGCTAGTACAGCAGCCTGAGATCAAACTGCAAGGCGGCAGCGAGGCTCCGGGAGAGGCACCCGCCATTGCTGAGGCTTGAGTAGGTAAAAAAAGCGGCCCAGAAGCTCCAACTGGGTGGAGCCCACCACAGCTTAAGGAGGCCTGTCTGCCTTTGTAGACTCCACCTCGGGGGACAGGACATAGCCAAACAAAAGGCAGCAGAAACCGCTGCAGACATAAATGTCCCCGTCTCACAGCTTTGAAGATAGTAGTGGTTCTCCCAGCACGGAGTTTGAGATCTGAGAATGGACAGACTGCCTCCTCAGGTGGGTCCCTGACCCCTGAGTAGCTTAACTGGGAGGCACCCCCCACTAGGGGCAGATTGACACCTCACACGGCCAGGTACCCTTCTGAGACGAAGCTTCCAGAGGAACAATCAGGCAGCAACATATTCATTTCAGCAATATTCACTGTTCCACAGCCTACGCTGCTGATACCCAGGCCAACAGGGTCTGGAGTGGACGTCCAGCTAACTCCAACAGACCTGCAGCTAAGAGTCCTGACTGTTAGAAGGAAAACTCACAAACAGAAAGGACATCCACACCAGAACCCCATCTGTACGTCACCATCATCAAAGACCAAAGGTAGATAAAACCACAAAAATGGGGAAAAACACAGCAGAAAAGCTGAAAATTCTAAAAACCAGAGCACCTCTCCCCCTCCAAAGGAACGCAGCTCCTCGCCAGCAGTGAAACAAAGCTGGCTGGAGAATGACTTTGACGAGTTGAGAGAAGAAGGCTTCAGATGATCAAACTTCTCCGAGATAAAGAAGGAAGTTGGAATCCATCGCAAAGAAGCGAAAACCTTGAAAAAAGATTAGATGAATGGCTAACTAGAATAACCAGTGTAGAGAAGTCCTTAAATGACCTGATGGAGCTGAAAACCATGGCACGAGAACTACGTAACAAATGCATAAGCTTCAGTAGACGATTCAATCAACTGGAAGAAAGGGTATCAGTGATTGAAGACCAAATGAATGAAATGAAGTGGTAAGAGAAGTTTAGAGAAAAAAGAGGAAAAAGAAGCAAACAAAGCCTCCAATAAATATGGGACTATGTGAAAAGACCAAATCTACATGTGATTGGTGTACCTGAAAGTGACGGGGAGAATGGAACCAAGTTGGAAAACACTTATCCAGGAGAACTTTCCCAAGCTAGCAAGGCAGGCCAACATTCAAATTTAGGAAATACAGAGAATGCCACAAAGATACGCCTTGAGAAGAGCAACTCCAAGACACATAATTGTCAGATTCACTAAAGTTGAAATGAAGGAAAAAAAAATGTTAAGGGCAGCCAGAGAGAAAGGTTCTGTTACCCACAAAGGGAAGCATCAGACTAACAGCGGATCTCTCAGCAGAAACTCTACAAGCCAGAAGAGAGTGGGGGCCAATATTCAACATTCTTAAAGAAAAGAATTTTCAACCCAGAATTTCATATCCAGACAAACTAAGCTTCATAAGTGAAGGAGAAATAAAATCTTTTACAGACAAGCAAATGCTGAGAGATTTTGTCACCACCAGGCCTGCCCTACATGAGCTCCTGAAGGAAGCACTAAACATGGAAAGGAACAACTGGTACCAGCCTCTGCCAAAACATGCCAAATTGTAAAGACCATAAATGCTAGGAAGAAACTGCATCAACTAAGAGCAAAATAACCAGCTGACAGCATAATGACAGGATCAAATTCACACGTAACAATATTAGCCTTAAATGTAAATGGGATAATGCTCCAATTAAAAGACACAGACTGGCAAATTGGATAGAGAGTCAAGACTCATCAGGGTGCTGTATTCAGGAGACCCATCTCACATGCAGAGAAACGCATAGGCTCAAAATAAAGGTATGGAGGAAGATCTACCAAGCAAATGGAAAACAAAAAAAGGCAAGGGTTGCAATCCTAGTCTCTGGTAAAACAGACTTTAAACCAACAAAGATCAAAAGAGACAAAGAAGGCCATTACATAATGGTAAAGGGATCAATTCAACAAGAAGACCTAACTATCTAAATATATATGCATCCAATACAGGAGTACCCAGATTCATAAAGCAAGTCCTTAGAGACCTACAAAGAGACTTAGACTCCCACACAATAATAATGGGAGACTTTAACACCCCACTGTCAACATTAGACAGATCAACGAGACAGAAAGTTAACAAGGATATCCAGGAATTGAACTCAGCTCTGCACCAAGTAGACCTAATAGATATCTACAGAACTCTCCACCCCAAATCAATAGAATATACATTCTTCTCAGCACCACATCACACTTATTCCAAAATTGACCACATAGTTGGAAGTAAATCACTCCTCAGCAAATGTAAAAGAACAGAAATTATAACAAACTGTCTCTCAGATCACAATGCAATCAAACTAGAACTCAGAATTAAGAAACTCACTCAAAACCGCTCAACTACATGGAAACTGAACAACCTGCTCCTGAATGACTACTAGGTATCGAACGAAATGAAGGCAGAAATAAAGATGTTCTTTGAAACCAATGAGAACAAAGACATAACATACCAGAATCTCTGGGACACATTTAAAGCAGTGTAGGGGAAAATTTATAGCACTAAATGCCCACAAGAGAAAGCAGGAAAGGTCTAAAATTGACACCCTAACATCACAATAAAAAGAACTAGAGAAGCAAGAGTAAACACATTCAAAAGCTAGCAGAAGGCAAGAAATAACTAAGGTCAGAGCAGAACTGAAGGAGATAGAGACACAAAAAAACCCTTCAAAAAAAAATCAATGAATCTTTTTAAAAGATCAACAAAATTGATAGACTGCTAGCAAGACTAATAAAGAAGAAAAGAGAGAAGAATCAAATAGATGCAATAAAAAATGATAAAGTTGATATCACCACCAATCCCACAGAAATACAAACTACCATCAGAGAACACTATGAACATCTCTACACAAATAAACTAAAAATGTAGAAGAAATGGATAAATTCCTGAACTAATACACCTTCCCAAGCCTAAACCAGGAAGGAGTTGAATCCCTGAATAGGCCAATAACAGGTTCTGAAATTGAGGCAATAATTAATAGCCTACCAACCAAAAAAGTCAAGGACTAGACGGATTCACACCGAATTCTACCAGAGGTACAAGGAGGACTTGGTACCATTCCTTCTGAAATGATTCCAATCAATAGAAAAAAGAGGGAATTCTCCCTAACTCATTTTATGAGGCCAACATCATCCTGATATGAAAGCCTGGCAGAGACAAAACAAAAATAAGAGAATTTTAGACCAATATCCCTGATGAACATCGGTGCAAAAATCCTCAATAAAATACTGGCAAACCAAATCCAGCAGCACATCAAAAAGTTTATCCACCATGATCAAGTGGGCTTCATCCCTGGGATGCAAGGCTGGTTCAACATATGCAAATCAATAAATGTAATCCAGCATATAAACAGAACCAAACTAAAAACCACATGATTATCTCAATAGATGCAGAAAAGGCCTTTGACAAAGTTCAACAGCCCTTCATGCTAAAAACTCTCCATAAATTCGGTATGGATGGAACATATCTCAATAAGCGCTATTTATGACAAACCCACAGCCAATATCATACTGAATGGGCAAAAACTGGAAGCATTCCCCTTGAAAACTGGCACAAGACAGGGATGCCCTCTCTCACCACTCCTATTCAACATAGTGTTGGAAGTGCTGGCTAGGGCAATCAGGCAGGAGAAAGAAAAAAGGGTATTCAATTAGGAAAAGAGGAAGTCAGATTCTCCCTGTTTGCAGATGACATGATTGTATATTTAGAAAACCCCATCTTCTCAGCCCAAAATCTCCTTAAGCTGATAAGCAACTTCAGCAAAGTCTCAGGATAAAAAATCAATGTGCGAAAATCACAAACATTCTTATACACCAGTAACAGATAAACAGAGAGCCAAATCACGAATAAACTCCCATTCACAATTGCTTCGAATAGAATAAAATGCCTAGGAATCCAACTTACAAGGGATCTGAAGGACCTCTTCAAGGAGAACTACAAACTACTGCTCAACGAAATAAAAAAGAGGACACAAACAAATGGAAGAACATTCCATGCTTATGGATAGGAAGAATCAATATCATGAAAATGGCCATACTGCCCAAGGTAATTTATAGATTCAATGCCATCCCCATCAAGCTACCAATGACTTTCTTCAGAGTTGGAAAAAACTACTTTAAAGTTCACATGGAACCAAAAAAGACCCCGCATTGCCAAGAAAATCCTAAGCCAAAAGAGCAGAGCTGGAGACATCATGCTACCTGACTTCAAACTATACTACAAGACTACAGTAACCAAAACAGCATGATACTGGTACCAAAACAGAGATATAGACCAATGGAACAGAACAGAGCCCTCAGAAATAATACCACATATCTACAACCATCTGATCTTGGACAAATCTGACAAAAACAAGAAATGGGCAAAGGATTCCCTATTTAATAAACGGTGCTGGGAAAACTGACTAGCCATATGTGGAAAGCTGAAACTGGATCCCTTCCTTACACCTCAAACAAAAATTAATTCAAGATGGATTAAAGACTTAAATGTTAGACCTAAAACCATAAAAACCCTGGAAGAAAACCTAGGCAATACCATTCAGGACATAGGCATGGGCAAGGACTTCATGTCTGAAACACCAAAAGCAATGGCAACAAAAGCCAAAATTGACAAATGGGATCTAGTTAAACTAAAGAGCTTCTGCACGCAAAATAAACTACCATCAGACTAAACAGGCAACCTACAGAATGGGAGCAAATTTTTGCAATCTACTCATCTGACAAAGGGCTAATATCCAGAATCTACAAAGAACTCAAACAAATTTACAAGAAAAAAAAAAAAAAAACTCCATCAAAAAGTGGGCGAAGGATACGAACAGAGACTTCTCAAAAGAAGACATTTATGCAGCCAACAGACACATGAAAAAATGCTCATCATCACTGGCCATCAGAGAAATGCAGATCAAATCCACAATGAGATATCATCTCACACCAGTTAGAATGCTGACCATTAAAGTCAGGAAACAACAGGTGCTGGAGAGGATGTGGAGAAATAGGAACACTTTTACACTGTTGGTGGGACTGTCAACTAGTTCAACCATTGTGGAAGACAGTGTGGTGATTCCTCAAGGATCTAGAATTAAAGACATCATTTGACCCAGCCATCCCATTACTGGGTATCTACTGAAAGGATTATAAATCATGCTGCTATAAAAACACATGCACCCGTATGTTTATTGTGGCACTATTCACAATAGCAAAGACTTGGAACTAACCCGAATGTCCATCAATGATAGACTGGATTAAGAAAATGTGGCACATATACACCATGGAATACTATGCAGCCATAAAAAAGGATGAGTTCATGTCCTTTGTAGGGACATGGATGAAGCTGGAAACCATCATTCTCAGCAAACGATCGCAAGGACAAAAAACCAAACAGCATGTTCTCAGTCACAGGTGGGAATTGAACAATGAGAACACTTGGACACAGGAAAGGGAACATCACACACTGGGGCGTGTCGTGGCGAGGGGGTAGGGGAGAGGGGTAGCATTAGGAGAGATACCTAAAGTAAATGACGAGTTAATAGGTGCAGCACACCAACATGGCACATGTATACATATGTAACAAACCTGCATGTTGTGCACATGTACCCTAGAACTTAAAGTATAATTAAAAATAAAAAGAATACAATATAATCTATTTTTTAAATATATATATATATAATTATAGGATTGAACAATTATTGGTGTCATTATAAAATCTAGGCAGAAACTATTTAGGTATATTTAGGTCTGTTTAGAAACTCTTTAAATAATATTTAGATATGCTAACAAAGCTTTGAGCCTACATAACTGGTATTTTTCTAACAACTATTTGATTGAAATATGGGCTGTCCTAGCAGTTTAGAAGAAGTCTTCAATGCTTCCCAACATTATTGAATTATTGTGAAAAAAAATCAATGCTAAAAATCACTGGGTAAACAAAAAAATACAACCATCATTGTTGTTACTATAAAAGGAAAACTTGCTTGTAATCCCAGTTCTACCATTTGTGAGCTGTGTTCAAGATCATATAACTTGAACAAGGCTTATTTTTCCTCATCTAAAAAAACTGAAGTGATTACAACAGTCTTTGTAAATCTTTTACAACATAATAGTTGTGTGATTTAAATTAAACAACTATGCGTGAGAGAAAATTATGAAAAACTATGCCAAAACAAGGTCTTCTAAATCTTTGACCCTGGATTCCTCACCACTCCTGAGCCAAACCATCTACTTAGTTAGGGTTCCTGAAGGCCTTTCAGATCTGCATTTGTTCTTTGTCAAAGCTTGCTAACCACTGAGTCCCTTTCATCCCAATAAAACTGCTTCAGGGTGTAGCCTTTCCCACACGTATCAAACTAAAACTCAATCTTAATTCCTTCTCTTCCTTGCAAATTGATCTAAATTTGTGTTATCTTAAAATTAAGGTAAATTAGTGAAGGGGCTTTTCCTGTGGCTCAGGATTTTCCAGTGTCTCATTTTAACTATTTTGGATTTTACGCCAACCGAGGTTCATGACACTGCCTCTCTTCTCTCTAATTTATTACTATTATTATTTAACTTCAAATAAAATATCCAAGTTGCTCTGTCAGTTTTGTCATGACTTCAGTCTGGGTTCCTTTGCTGTTTAAATATGCTTTTGAAAATACAGACTCATTGTCCTGAAATGTGTTTATTTTGCCTGAAATCTTGGATTCCATTGCCTGAGAATATATGTGAGATGATAACTCAGTTGTCAGAACTGCCATAATAGCCTAATATTAGCATGTGTATTAAATATATAATTAAGACCTCTGAGTTGGAAACTTGCTGAGATACACTGTACGTATTTCCTTGATCAAATAATAATTTATCATCCTCATTGTCATGATGTATTATACAATTACTTGGATGCTGACATTTCACATACATTGTCATTATTAAAACCACCTGTTTGCTAAATTTTGTGTTCTTCATTTTAGAGATAAAACTACTAGATGTGTAAGAGTGAACCCTAATGTAAACATTGGACTTTGGTGTCATAATGATGAGTCAGTGTAGGTACATTGATTATAACAAATGTAAAATTTTGGTATGGAATGTCAATACTGAGGAAGGCTGTGCGTGGGTGAGGGCAAGGGGTATAGGAGAAATCTCTGTACTTTCCACTCAATTTTGCTGTGAACCTAAAACTGCTCTAAAAATAAAGTTCATCAATTTAAACAAAGGAAGAAAATAAAATACTTGGTGTGGTTAAGTGATTTGTTCAGGACTACTCAGGCCATGGATATCCAAAGATTTATAATTTAAACCCAGGTCCTCATTCTCTTTCTACAATACCCCAAAACATTCTGTGCCTCAAAGCATGACAGCTTAGGCATCCTATTTGAAAATAACATACAGGTCTCAATGATTAATTAGAGATTTTCTATATAGCAGGAGAGAGGTAAATATTCTGTAATAACAACTACTATATATTAGGTCAAATAATGTAAAATTGCTATTATAGTTTAATACTATTTTAAAATACATATTTCATCTTATTTTGGTAAACAACATTTCACTCCTGATGATAACTTGCTTTCTTTAATTCCTGGTTTATTTTGTCATTTCGTCTGATGGTAATTGGCCTGTATAATGATTAGCAAATAACCTGTGACTTGTAAAAAGGTACATCTTAGGCTAAGAAAATTGACTTTGTATAAAACTGTTCCGCTTTAATTTTTTGTCTTTTTTTTTTGGATGGAGTTTTGCTCTTGTTGGCCCATCTGGAGTGCAATGGCGTGATCTCGGCTCACTGCAACCTCCACCTCCTAGGTTAGAGAGATTCTCCTTGCTCAGCCTCCCCAGTAGCTGGGATTACAGGCACCGACCACCCACGCCCAGCTTTTTTTTTTTTTTTTTTTTTTTTTTTTTGTATTTTTAGTAGAGACGGGGTTTCACCATATTGCCCAGGCTGGTCTTGAACTCCTGACCTCAGAGGATTCTCCTGCCTTGACCTCCCAAAGTGCTGGGATTACAAGTGTGAGCACCCAGCCTTTTGTCTATTTTTTGTTTGTTTACAATTCTCTATTATGCTAATAGAAAAATACATTAATATATACATATCAGAGTTCTTCAATTCTTGATCATTTCAAAAATAGATGTGTAATTATTTCTCTAAAATACCTCACTAGTTGCTATATAGTATGTGATCTGTCTTTCTAAGGATTAAATTCTTTCTTCTTTTATAGAATTGAAATGTTACGTGCTGTGCAATTATGCATACTAGATTTATGGCAAAAACAAAAGAAAAATTGTGGTTACCCGAAAGTAAAATAGTAAGTACAACATAAAACATTGTGCTGGATATATAGAAAAATTTATCAATACCATAATTATTTTCTTTTACAGAATGGATGCCAAATATATATTTATCTCACTGAAAATGTCACATCGCTTTTTTGGAGGTGAATTTAAAAAGCATCGCACATTTGATTAAAATGAATGATGACTCATTAAATGTTACAGCATGTTGGGGGCAACCTCATACCATTTAAGGTCATGACTTGAATGTAATATAAAGGTTTCATGGGGTGTGTGTGTGTGTGTGTGTGTGTGTGTGTGTGTGTGTGTGTTTTCCTTTACTTTTGTAAATGGATAATGCTACTGCCTGAAAGCTGTCTGGGAATTCAGCCAACGAAAGAAGAGGGTTGCAATAACTCTGGGGACTTGAAAGAAAAGTGGCTGGCATTAGCTTGGTCCGCACTTTAAACTAAAATTAAAACAATGGACAGACATGTACAGTAATCTCTCTTTTAAGGAAAGAATAGAAAGCTTCTATAGTAGTGTCAAGTGGAACAATTTGGTCCTGGCCCAAGTTATGCAGCTGTTTCACAGGAAAATGGCAAAAGGCTTCAGTCCAAAGCAGGCAAATAAGGCATGATTGTTCATAAACAGTCACTGGGGCCCTCACATTTAGAACAAGGAAAACAACATTAGCATAAAGAAGGGCAGGTTTGGAACACCAGCCTCAGTGCAACTTGAGCCATGCCATGATGTTGTGATTTACACAAAAGATAGTGGTGTGATTTTGCCTACTACTAATAAACCTAATTATTGTGAATAACTTATTCTTCAAAACATATTAGTCAAATACGTTTTAAGAAACAATGAAGTTTTGACCACAAATTAAATGCATTATTGAAGACAGCTACAAGATATAAAGAGATCATATAGCCACTATTCATTCCTGATTTTCACATGCTAATGGGAGGTGGGTCAGGTAAATGATAAAGATGATATATATTAAGTGCTTGGGGCCTCACTCAAAGGCTAAGCTACAGTGTTGCTTCTCAGTGGTTCTTAAATAACAAAATGAAGATACAGGTACAATAGTTGCAAAGTAATGGAGTAGAACTTTGACAGTGATTACCTGAGTGAAACGGGTCATTCTAACGTGCTGATTGAGTATATCACACATTTCATTTCAACTCCCACTCTTTTGTTGCTATTTTAAAATATGCAATACTCTCCATTATATGTGTTATTATTGCTATGTTTTATTTTAAAATGTGTTTGACAAAATTTTTTCTTATCCCTCTTCCACTTTTTGATTCATTTTTTCAAGTTGATAGTCTTTCCTTTAGTGACTATCTTCACTTCCCTACAACCTACTAACTCCCTGATTAAACCATTTCAATTTGCATCCTGTTCTTTTTGCTCTAGTAAGACTTTTCTTTATGATCAGTAAGATTTCCTTCTGGGAAAATCCAATTATTTCAGACTTCTCTTGTTTTTTGTCCTCTCTGCCTCATCTGGCACTGTTGGAAATAGTATACAAACTACAGAAAGGCTAAAAATGAGACTGTTTTTAAAGGATCAATGCCTTCCTCTAATGGAGAAGACAGTTACTGTAACAATATAGAGAAGTTTATTTAAGATGATTATGAAGAATGAAGAAAAAGCAATAGTCCAAATGAAAAAAGGCATCAAAGAAGTTGATTCTAACTTTAATGCTAATGTCCTGACAGTCTGCAAGGAAATGTGATAAAGGAAAAGTTGTGAATGAGAATATAATACAAGAAATCAGTTAATACATATTTACTTGTGGACCATAGCATACAGAATATAACATCGGGATCTACGAAGATGAAGGCAACATACCATAACTACTTTACTTTGAAGACGTTGTAGAGCTTATGAGTTATTTGCCAAAAGCTACTATATTAAATTACAGATTTTTATGTGGTTATGAACCCATGCCAGAAACGATTAGTTTGGTAGAAATTTGACAAGTTTCCAGAAATAATATAAATACAGAAGAAAGCCTAATAAAGGAGGATGGCAACAGTGAAATATATCATGAAACTAGCCGTTTCACCGCCCTAAAGCATCTACGGGCTCAACTTCAGTGGGGAAAATCATTGTCAGTCCCATTCTAGTTTTTCAAAAGTAACTTTAGCTAGAATAAATGGAAATTTACATTTAGCAATTGAAGTAGCAGCACATAATTGAAAGAGTTAAGGCTTTGGGCAGGACTGAACTGAATTCAAATTCTCACTCACTCATTTTAAATCTGGATAAATAGGAAAATTTCGTTAAAACTTTAGTTGAGCCTTAGTTTTCTCTTCTGTAAAATAGGAAGCCTTTCTTATTTCCTTTCTCTGTTGCAAAATGATAGTAATCAGGAAACTTCTGAGAAAAGGTAATATTTTCCATTTTATAAGTCTCTTGAAATTTGTATTCTTAAATAAAATAAATGAGAAATGTTGTGCTTTTCATTCATCTGCAGTGCAGAGGATTATTACACATCCAAGATTATTTCTAAGTAACTGAAAAGAGATTAAAAGAAGACACATTCATTCAACCATATCTTAGAAGAGTGACATAAACTCTTAAATATTTAATTATATAAAACATAAAGTCTAATGATTTCCATAAGTAAAATAATGTTTCTACAGTTGGAAGTAGATATGGAATCAAAGAATCATTGTAAGACAATTGGATGCTACTAGAGCAGGCATTCATTTATTTTCAAGCATTCTATAAAGCATGTTCCCTAACTTCACCTCATTTAATTGCATAAATTGTGCACATAATCCAAATGTATACAAATGTACTTTTGGATAAATCTGAAGGAAAGAAGAGCAAAAACAATGTCTGCAAAATAATTACTAGAAGAGAGAACAGTTTAAAAATATCAAAACTGTGGTAAAGAGGGCATGGTTTTATTAATATGGTAAAAAAATATAATACACACACTTGATGAAGTTAAAATGTCAGGCATCTATCATACAATTCTTTTAGAAAAATTCCTGATGGGACAATATGAAACTTATACTTAAATAATATAAATGTTATTGGAGGCAAATTTTTAGTAATTTGACCTGATTCGCCAGAAGCAATCTCATACAGTTATATACAAAGAACAATTTAATTCCTTCTATTAAAATTTAAACAGAACTCAAATAAATTGGAATCTTTTAAAAAATCAAGTAAATTCCATAAAGCTAGGCCTAGAGTGTTCCTATATTAGAATGATCATATTGCTTTCAAATAGAATTTAAATAATCCATATTTAAATATCCATATGTAAGTTCTGCTTAATAATTGGTATTCTTTGACTAGCTATTTATAAACACAAATTTCAAAAGGTGAAGTTTAAGAGTTGAAGTGACATTATCACATTAACGTGCCTATTTTTAATAATGAAATTACTTTACAATTAAGCACACTGAGTTTGTGACCCGTTACTTGATTCATTAGGTGTTTCATAAGAAATATAGATTTGATTTGCCTTTTATGAAAATAATTCTCCATGTAACTTTAAAACCTGGACATATTTTGGGGATGCTTTGGTATTTTCTAAGTTTTTCATGGGAGAACTAAGTTCAACAATGGGCAGCTTTTAGAGTCTGACGATATAAACAGTGACTGATACACTCCATTCAGGTTTAAATATCTTACTGGAAAAAATAAAAAAGAAATACCATCTGGATATCTTCCCAGAAACTTCACTAGATGACAAAGTAAAAACCAAACTTCCATAGACATTAATGAAGACATGGTTCATGGGGTTTTCTGTTCTAGAGATCACTTTGCCCACCAAGAAACGACAAAAACTGTGGATTTCTGCCGTTAAAGCCTGTAATCAAAGCAAGATAAAAGAAAAAAGTCAAAAGCTTTATTGCTCATTAACTCACTTACAGTGGTTTTCCTTTGGATTCACAAGTCAAAATTAAAGGCTGTCCTTCTTGTGGAAAAGGAGTCGATGGTATAATCTTAACTGATGGTGTATCTAGAAACAAGAATATTAAGAAGGGTGATTAAACACATACAAAACTAGATATTTAATAACTGTGCATCATGCTGTGTGTTCAGCATTTCTTATATATTATTTATAATTGTGTATATTTATAAAGGATTTCTTAGAATTGGTAAAATAGGGTGTGTGATTTAAAAAGCTAACAACCTGTCTATGCAAAGCCAACAAAAATATCTCAATATCTCCTGAGTACCACTGTTGTATTTTTTCTGAAATCTGAATTTAAAAGTGAAATTGCAAAAAGTGGTTCAGATGAATATCAAGCATTTCATACAATTGTTTCTTAAACTATTTATAGATGGCTTTGAATACTATTATTATGGGCTGAATGCATTCATGTGCATCTGAATAACAACACTTTCATTGTTACGGGAATACCAGGGACTCACAATAAGGAACCCACAATGAACTCAAGATCAATTACTGTCGCACAAGCGTTATGCAGAATCTTTTCAAAATGCAATGATACGGCACTGGGTACATGCGGCTGGCTCTGAAGTACAGCTAGTGAGTCACTTCCAACAGCATTTATGATTTTATTAAAAGTTAACATTTGTTATATATGCTACTGCATGTTTGTTAGAAAATTATTTGTTCCCATTTAACAATAAATCATCCCTAGTGAGAATTAAAGAATATTTTCAGACATTTATATGTATAACTTGTATGACATGCAATATTCCTTAATCAACACAAAGATAACATATTTCATAGAAGAAATGGAAAATAAGCTCAAAAAAGGGGCAATATTAACATATTCTTTCTTTATGAGACTTTGCTAATCCTGGCATTGTCTGGTCCACAGTCAATGTGGAATCATCTTCTCCTCTTATCTTCACATTCTCTACAATAAACAAAACAGGTTCTGAACTCTCCAGAAGATCACAATTATTCTTATTCTTCCCTTCTTAGCTGTAACAGAAGAACTGATCTGCACTGTTATTAGACACAGTCTTTGATTTCGGAGGCAGTTAAATGAGTTACTATCAATTGTGTAATTTTTAAGTGGGTTACCTTATCTAAGGAAAATATTATTTGGATTTCATATCTACAATAATAAAGTATAATATAAAATGTAATAGTTTATATCATACTTTAAAATTATGTATGCTTTTCAAATGCATTCTCTGTCAATTCTTTAAACAAGAGGTTGCATTTAAGATAATAAAAAATAATATTCTGGTTGCAAATAAGCATTTCAAATACATCACAGTAAATATTTGTGGTGTAAAATGACTTAGGAAGAAAAATTAATCTGAAGAAATACGATACATATTCATCATACTTTTTTAACTGTTAGAAGAAAAAAATTGAATATCAGATTTAAACATTCTTTATTAATTTTTTCCATTATCAGCACATCTATGGAATCAGTTACTGACTAGGATAATCATAGAATTTCATCTCTGAAGCAGGACATTTTTAAAAGAAAAAGAGAAGATATTAATGTGTGAACCACACTGTTCTGGTCAAACTGAGGTCTATGGTCTTTTGACCTCTAACTAAATATACATATAGCAAAATTTATTTTCCCCATGACATATTATAAAGGAAAGTTTAATTTTCATGGAAAAAGTTTGAGGTGAAAGATCAGAAATGTATAATTTTGGGAAACAGAATTATGTTAACATGGCTGTCTGTGATGTTTAATTTTGTGTGTCAATTTGACTGTGCCTTGGGGTACCCAGCTATTCGACCAAACATTATTCTGAGTGTGAATGCGAGGCTGTTTTCTGGATGAGATTAACATTAAAGTTGGTAGACTGAGTAGAGCAGATGGCACGCCATGATATGAAAGGGCCTCATCCAATTTCTTGGAGGACTAAATAAAATAAAAAGGCGGCTCCTCCTCCAAGTAGAAAAGAAATCTTCCTGCCCAATGTCGTTTGAACTGCAACACTTACTTTTTTCCTGCCTTTAGAATAGAATGGAAATTTTGGGTCTTTCTGGGTCTTGATCCTGAGACCTTTGGACTGGAACCATGTCATCAATTCTCTTCGTTCTCAGGCTGTTAGACTCAGAGTGGAACTAAGCCATTGGCACTCTTGGTCTTCCAGCTTTGCCGACTCACTTTGCAAATCTTGGGATTTCACCTCCATAATCGTATGGACAATTCCTTACAATAAATCTCCTTTTATGTGTATGTACAGCCTATTGGCTCCATGTCTCTGGAGAACCCTAACACGGTGTCCAGTGTCCTCACAAAGAGATCCTGAGGCCTGTCTTTCACTGAGCGGGGAATGTGCCAGGTGGTCATCTCAGAAAGCTCTGAGAAGTGAGACAGGAAGGGAAGGAAGTAAATGAAGCCCGTGTTATTGACCAGACTACCCTGTGAGCAAAGCAAATTGAGTTCAGTTCCACGGTGGAACTGAGAGTGAGCGGAAGACATGACTCTGAGTTACCTTACTTGATGGGCAAGAGACGGGACTGTTTATGGAATATTTGTCGTCTTTGGTTGAGGACTGCTCGCGGGGATGGGGGTGGGGGAGGTTGGTGAGGAGGAGGTGTTGTTTCCCAGGCACTTTTGCCCTTCTCAGTACACAAAAATAGTACGTGCCAAAGGGAAATGAAGGCCGCCATCCGGATCTGCTTCAGTAAGGTAAATTACACGGTGGCAGGCAGCTGTGAGAAAAGAGGAAGGCAAAATGTGGCTTTGCTCTGCCTGTTTAGTTCCAGCAGTACAGGGGAGGCGAGAATATGTGTGACAAATGTTCCCTTGAAGCATGATTCAGCATTCCCTTGAGATCTGGCACACAGAATTTCCGTCACAAGCAAACGCCAAAGCAGGTAATATTAAACTTAGCACACATTTCCGTAAAACTCTCAGGAATAACCTAAATAGACTCTAAGTTACTAACCATCGAGAGATGTAAGACAGTATTCATTTATTTGACTTCAAAATTATTCCAAGTGTTTGATTAGTTCCTGTTTCTAAGACTTACCTTTCCAAATAAATAAGGAAACCAAAAAAGGAATTTATGTAAAGATAATTTTAAAAAGGAGATTTGAAAAATTGTCTTCCCTAGATTTCCTTGACGAATACCTATGCCTCATCTGCTCCTCAACCCCCTCCGTGCCACACGCCTACTCCTGGTTCAACTCTCAGGTCCCCTGGCTACACTGTCTCAGATTCTGTTGGGTGGTATTTTTCTATGTAGCCTTTAAATGTTTAAGATCAGGGTGAATGGGATTCAAATTCTGTTCTCTCATGATTTTCTCTAGGCCTTTTAAGCCTCACTCGTATCTTTAGTTTCCATGTACTTACCAGTCACTCATGGATTTGTGTCCTAGTTCTGTTCTGCTTCGCAAGCTTATTTACGTGCAATGCCTATGTGGCATGTTCACTTGGATATCTAAAAGGCCTGGCACATTTGATGTATTCAAAACGAACTCCGTCTCCAATCTTCCCCCCACATGTTTCTCCTTCATAGATCTCTAACTCTATAGATACGACTAGCATCCATGCAGTGACATATACCAAATACCTACTGTTTCCTTGTTTTCTCTATAATCAATTACCCCTGAACTCTTGTTAATCTATCTTCTAAATAATTTTCAAATGAATTCACTATTTTTTCATAGTTCCATAGCCACTATTTTAATCTAGTTTGCCGAAATAGTAAATGATCTCCTTTGTGTCAAAATTTTCACCCTTTAAATCTTACTCTTACAACTAAACAAAACTGTCTTCTCAAAACATAAATCTGGTCACATCAACTTACTAATTAAAACCTTTCATAATCGTTTTTCTTAAAAATTATTAAACCATTTAAGTCCTGCATAACTTCTATCCTTTATGTTCTTGTCTTCTAATATTCTGTTTTGTTATTTGAATTCCAGATAATTTTATTTTTATCAAGGTCTTTAATAAATGTGTTTCATTTTGCCTTCATACAAATTATCAGAAATGCTCCATTTTGGAGGGATTCCTTGCTTATTTAATTCTTACATGTTTTAAAAATCTTAATTCAAATGCCATTTGCTAAGCGCATTCATTACCTTCAAATCTGATCAGATACCACTGCTGCATGTTCCTTTTTTCACCCTTGTGTAATGTTCTTTCTAAAAGTCATTGATATATCCTCCATGTCTTGCATAGTGTTTTTAAAAAGTGTGTGCTTAATAAATAATTATTAAATGAGTGGAAGTAATATTCTTTTTATTTTCTTTTTTTTAGACAAAGTCTCACTCTGTCCCCTAGCCTGGAGTGCAGTGGTGTGATCACAGCTCACCGCAGCCTTGGCCTCCTGGGCTCACATGAGCAATCCTCCAGCCTCAGCCTAGTAAGTAGCTGGGACCACAGGTGTGCTCCACCATGCCTGGCTAATTTTCTTTCTTTCTCTTTCTCTTTCTTTTTTTCTCTTTCTTTCTTTCTCTCGCTCGCTCTCTTTCTTTCTTTCTCCCATTTTTGAAGAGATGGAGTCTCACTGTGTTGCCCAGGCTGGTCTCAAACTCCTGGCCTCACATGATCCTCCCACCTTGGCCTCGAAAAGTGCTGGGATTACAGGTGTGAGCTACCATTCATGGCCAGCAATAAAATTTCTGATATATCTTCTCATCATCATATTATACTATTCTAAAATATTTTTAAATGCTTAATTGAAATTTATTGGTGCCTGATGTTTAGAATGTAGATTAACAAGATTAACATTATAATTAATATTAAATATTAATTAATATTTAATTATTAAGTAATATAGTTATTAATTAACATATCAATTAATTAACATAATTAATCTAAAATATTTAAGTTGCAAACCTTAGATTAACTTTTAATCTTAGTTCATAGTTAATGTGGAATACTATTCAACCATAAAAAGAATGAGATCCAGTCATTTTTAACAAAATGGATGCAACTGGAGATCATTTTGTTTTGTGAAATAAGCGAT
Organism: Macaca nemestrina; assembly: GCF_043159975.1. Classification (NCBI taxonomy): domain Eukaryota; kingdom Metazoa; phylum Chordata; class Mammalia; order Primates; family Cercopithecidae; genus Macaca; species Macaca nemestrina. The sequence goes on from NC_092126.1 coordinate 193,658,971, forward strand.
GCACAGAAACACAAACATCACATGTTCTCATTTATTTCTGGGATATAAAAATCAAATCAATTCAACTCATAATCATAGAGAGTAGAAGGATGGTTACCAAAGGCTCAGAAAGATACTGGGGGTTTGAGAGGGAGGTAGGAATGGTTAATGAGTACAAGAAGAAAATTAGAAAGAATGCACTAGACCTACTATTTGATAGCACAATGAAGTGTCTATAGTCAATAATAATTGAATTACACATTTAAAAATAAGTTACAGAAGGTAATTGGACTGTTTGTAACTCAAAGAATAAATGCTTGAGGGGATAGATAACCCATTCTCCATGGTGTGCTTATTTCACATTGCATACCTGTATCAAAACATCTCATGGACCCCATAAATATATACACCAATTATGTACCCACAGAAAGTTTCTAAAAAAGAAAAATTTTCTTAAATGGATATTGCACACTCTCTGTTACAAATAATCTGCATTGGATATCATTAGGTAACAATTTTCTATGTTGATAAAAATGCCAATTTCTTTTTAATGCAAATACCACATGTGTAAACTATTTTTTATTCACCTGATTTTGGCAGAGGTAGTTCTCAATTGTGAAGACATTTAATTATTCAGCCAAAGCTAGCTCATATTTCTATGATACAAAGCATTCCTCTTTAAACATGCCATTTTAGAATAGTCACCAAATACCTTTTTATTAACCACAAGTACTACAGTAATGGTGTTATTATCTTAAACTTGACTCTCGAATAATTGTTTTTAATAGCAGGAAGTAATTTTGGCTTTGATAAAGATCTCTGTCATTATTTCTATTTATTTTCATCAGACAGTTTATTGTACATGAGAGAGTTGATTAAGCAATGTTATTCTAAAAACATTTTAGTAAGGTATCAATGATATTCTAGAAATAATACTTGTAAATGAGTTTAGAACTACCATACTTTGTTAGCTAACCAAAGAACAGAAAAGTAGTCATCTCAAAAACTGAGTTAATTTTGACAGTCTTCACTTTCCAGGATGTCGGCAAACTATTTATTTTAATGTGTGAGACTCCCATGTAAACATATTTCTCTCTATTATTTACTTTGTAACATATCAAAATGAATGGATTCTTTGTCAGGAATGGCACAATGCACAACAGATTACATGTAAATGGTTTTTTATGCACTTACTGTGTTACTCTGCTTTTTACTGACCCAGATATGAATAGTAATGTAGTCACTACTGCATCATCCAAACTTTTCCTTGCATGCCTTTGCCAAGTTATCTACTAAGATTTAGGAAAAAAGTTTGTATTATTTTGTTTTTGTTTTTTTTCTGTGAATATGTTTCATAATTATAGGTTTTCTTCTGGTTCATAGTTTTTCATTTTAAACATATTTCAAAGGATTGAAATTGGGAATATTTTCTAAGCCAAATTTTACTTAAATAGTAATTCCAGCCTTACTGTGAAAATAATTCCTCTGTTTTCCTCTGTAGGAGCAATGTGGGTTACATTTAACCCTGCTCTGCGATTTCACAAAACAGAATGACTCTTCTGGTTCAGTACATTGGAGATGTGTATGATGTTCTGTTTTTAATTTACTGATATAATGTATTATGTTGTACCAATTAGTAATAGTTTAAAAGGGGGTTAGAAAAAATGCATTAATATGACTGTGATTTATTTATTCTAGTTTTGTCCTACATATTAAACTCGGATATTTTTTGCAAACTAGCAATTTTCATGCTGTTTTAAAATGCCTTTCAAAAAAGTCAGGTCTTTCAACATTGTATTTATTAAATATCCATGAATGTATATAATGTATATTTATAATATATTCACATTTTGAGCACTCAAAATCTGATATATTAACTTACTCAATTGTGTGTCTTTATATCTTATGCTTAGTAAATTGTAAGAGTTCTTTGAGTGTTGTGTAAATAAATACAGGTTTTGTTCAAAATGCAAAAAACTGTGGAAGTTTTGCACAAGTGTATAAAGACAGGCATATATTCAATCATTCACAAATAATTTTTCAGTACTTGAAAGTATCCAACTAAAATACACAGATATTTTAAAAGCAAAATGCTCTAAGACTTTTGGAGAAACAAAAAATATTCTTTAGAACATCTATACAATGTTTAAACGTGGAAAACCCCACAGTTTTCCTTTTTTTTTTTTACTTTTGTCTGACATATTCTGGGGCTCATTTAGGAAGAAACACAATGACTTTCAAGAGCTAGATTTATGGACAAACGGTTTTTCTTCTTTTGCCCGGGGCGGTGGCTCATCCCTGTAATCAACCCGAGCACTTTCAGAGGCCGAGGTGGACGGATCATGAGGTCAGGAGATCAAGACTATCCTGGCCAACACAGTGAAACCCTGTCTCTACTGAAAATACAAAAACTAGCTGGGCATGATGGCATGAGCCTGTAGTTCCAGCTACTCAAGAGACTGAGGCAGGAGAATCACTTGAACCCGGGAGGCGGAGGTTGCAGTGAGCTGAGATCATGCCATTGCACTCCAGCCTGGCGTCATAGCGATACTTTATCTCAAAAAAAAAAAAAAAAAAATACTTTAAACAAATATTTAAAGGTTTTATGAACTTGGGAAGTAAGGATGCCTCATGTTCCATTTGAATGACTGAGGATTTGAATCAAAGTAAAGATATTGATCCAGCAGAATGGATTTTCTATATCCTTAGCAAGGATTTTAAAAGAGAAAAGACCTGTGATGAAGCATCTATTAAACCACCTAATGGACAATCTTAAAAGCACAAGCTTTTAAAGTCTTTTGTGTCATTGGTTTAACAACATTTATCCATCACTAGATTTTGTAGATGAATAAAAAGAAGGTTTGAATCAAATGTTTTATCAGGAAAAAAAAAAAAGCACCTTATTTCTTTTGTAACTGAATAAGTATAATAGGAATTTAAGGTCATATAAAAGTAACATTTAACCTGTTACGGATAATGACTAAAGTGCTAAAAGAAACAACCAAAGACCACTGCACCATCCTATATTGCATAGTGTAGTGAGTGAAGAAATATGGTGGGTTATAACACAAAGTAGCAGTCATCTGCATTGCTCATATTACAGTCTTTGGTTGAAAGAAAATTATAATATTGATAATTTTACTTGTTCACAAAATTGGTTCCTGTGAGTACTCTCATTCATTCAGTTGACAAGCACTTACATAGTTTCTAAGAAAGAGTGCTAGTACCCATTTCTATCCGTTGTTTCACTAGAATCATAACATTGTAACCTTATAATATTTTACATTGTGACATTCACATTGCAATACCTCAAGATTAGGTATTAGTCTCAAACGGTGTTACTGAGTATTTGGCATATTCTTAGGAATGCATGCTTATCAAAGCAGAGATCATCTTTATCTTGTACACTGACTTATCCTCATGTCCTAGAATAACTACTGGACCTCAATTAAGTAATTGTTGAATAAATAAATAAATGAATAATGGTCTTTTGAAATATATTTTCCAACTGGTGGTTAAATTTGTTAGAAAATCAAATTTACTTGTCACAACTATCTTCTAAGAATAGCAAACAATAATCAAATACTTGGTAAATAATATGCATTGATGTAATTGCTCTGTATGCATTGGCTCATCAAACTCTTACACAGCACACGGAAAATTCTGTTGCTGTCATTGTACAGTATACGAAACATGCTCTGAGGAGTGAAGTTAACACTGATACATTTGTTTGACCCTTTTTCTCCAATGTTAACCACATTTCAGTGAGTTTGTGTTTTCTAGTCTCTCTTAGACTATACTAGCAATTGATGTTTTTCATACTATGTTCTGTTAAAGTCATCAAAATTAACTCTTTCTCTATCTGGTTAAATTAGCACCCAGTCCAAGACTTTGGCTCTATATGATCTGCATATTGTGTACACTCTTATATCTCTCTCACACATCGTTTTCCTCATTGACAGATAGATATATTCTTTTAAAATACACCCACTGTCTCATTTATAAAAACAGGTTCTTCTTATTCACAAACTCTTCTCATCCATACATAATATAAAAAAAACTCATGATAGCAAATTTGTACTAAGGGAAATTTAGAAATTTTAAAGTGTCTTGCAGATGAAAGATTTGTGAATCTTTGCCTTACTGCAATATTATTACATAAGGGTTTCCAAACTAAATTTATGTAACACTCATCTAAAGATCTCTTGTTACTTAACATGAATCCTAAAGAAAACTATGCACTAACTCACTATTGTGAAGTCACTTTTATTTTACTTCAAAATAGTGGTTCTCATGCGAGGACAATTTCATCCCCTAAGTATATTTGAAAATGTCTGAAGACATTTTTGCTTGTTAGAGGAACAGAGGCCAGGAGTGCTGCTAACCATCCCACAGTGCACAGCACAGCCCCACACCAGCCCCCCAAAAACCAAACAGAATTCTCCTGTCCAAAATGTCTATCATACTTTTCTTTAAAATATTTACATTTACTTTATTCATTATCTATTTTCTTTCTATTTATTTATTTATTTATTTTTGAGAAAGAGTCTCACTGTGTGGCCCAGGCTGGAGTGAGTGGCGCGATCTCGGCTTACTGCAAGCTCTGCCTCCCAGGTTCACACCATTCTCCTGCCTCAGCCTCCCAAGTAGCTGGGACTAGAGACACCGCCACCACGCCCGGCTAATTTTTTGCATTTTTAATAGAGACAGGGTTTCACCGTCTTGGCCAGGATGGTCTCCATCTCTTGACCTCGTGATCCGCCCACCTTGGCCTCCCAAAGTGCTGGGATTACAGGCGTGAGCCACCGCGCCCAGCCTATTTTCTTTATATTTGTCTGTCTATTTATCTATCTATCTCTATCTTCTTTGTTACAACAGATTGGGAGCTACTAGAGAACTGTGGCGCTGTGTGCACTGATATGGATGGCTTATGTTCTCTCACATCATTGCTTACTCCTGAAAGGAAGTAAATGCTTAATACTCTGAATTAGGCCATTGTGATACTCTCCTGAAATGAAAAGCTGTAAATCAAACTCAGTCCACACCTCAAATTCTACCACTTAATAGGAGCAGCGGGGTTAACATACCAAATGTTAACAGGACTCTTTCCGTTCCAGCACTATCTCATACTCATTTTTTCTGGGTACAATTGTGTTTTTTCTAAGATGTTTAGTTCATTTTTCCCGTTTGTAATTCTGTAGTAAAATTCTCACTTTCCATTTAACTTACATTTCTTAATGCTGAAAATTATCAGGTACTTTTTCTTCAATGGTGTGTTAAATTTCTTTTGATGTTAGTGAATGCTTTTGTGGCAATCATTCATTTATTTGAAAAATATTTCTAAATCACCGTGCATACAAGACACAGTACCACTATTATACAAGGGTTACACATCTGCAAAGACAGCAACCTCTAGGAATACAGTCCTAATAAATTAGATAAATCCTATAAAGTACAAAATAATGCAAACTCAAAATTGGAGGCACGATAGTACCTGGATGATGTATTATGGGAGTTGCCAGAGATGGATAGATTATACATATTTGTCAGAATCAAAGAAGATTACTTAGAAAAGTGGCATTTAAAATAATCCAGAGAAAACACAGTATTTGATCTGGTAGAGATTTTCTAGAGGGAAAGAAAAGAAGGGATTTAAGGCAAAGGAGAAATGAACAAAGTGTTGTATTAAAAAATGTTGGCTGGTGGGAATTGAACAATGAGATCACTTGGACACAGGAAGGGGAGCATCACACACTGGGTCCTATTGTGGGGAGGGGGTAGTGGGGAGGGATAGCATTAGGAGATATACCTAATGTAAATGATGAGTTAATGGGTGCAGCACACCAACATGGCACATGTATATATATGTAACAAACCTGCACGTTGTGCACATGTACCCTAGAACTTAAAGTATAATAATAAAAAAAAAAAAGTTGGCTATATATGAGGCATCTAGAAATAATGTAAAGCATAGAATTCATTATCTGAAAAAACATACTTGAGACCAGCACTATAGGGGGTTGGTTGTATTTTAAAAGCCTTGAATGTCAAGATGTAGAGTTTGGACATTATGTTAGAAGCAATAAGAAATCATCTCGGGTTTGTAAGTATCAGGTTAAGAACCAATATTTAAGAAGACATGTTTGGCAGTGTGTAAAACTGAATGTATCTGGGAGAGGAACAGAAGCAAAGTGTCTGTATCATAAAGCTGGCCCACAAGGAAGACCTTAAAAAGAAGCAAAAGGTACCAGTAAAAATATAGGTAATAAAGGCATCGACACTTTTGTTCATTTTAATTCTTATTATTTATTTATTTATTTATTTATTTATTTATTTTTAGATGGTGTTTCATTTTGTCACCCAGGCTGGAGTGCAGTGGTGCCATCTCGGCTCACTGTAGCCTCGAACTCCTGGGCTTAAGCAGTCCTTCCACTTCAGCCCCTGATGTAGCTGGGCGACAGGAACATGCCACCATGCATGGCTAATTATTTTGTATTTTTTGTAGAGACGTGGTTTCCGCCATTTTGGCCAGGCTGGTTTCAAACTCCTGAGCTCAAGTGATCCGCCTGCCTTGGCCTCCCAAAGTGCTATGACTACAGGCGTGAACCACTGTGCCGGCCCATACATTTTTATACTTGTTGACTCTATGGTACATTATTTTAAGTGCATTTGAAACAGTTCTAACTATGTTTAAGGAATGATATTTCATAACTTGTGTTCTTCCTTTATTAGAGGTCCTCCAATAAAAAGAAAACATTTAATTTTAAAAATAGGTTTAAAAATTGGCTTACTTTGCAATTATGATATGAAAACATTGAATCATTTTATAAATCTAAAATACATTATGAAATTTTAGTGACACTATATTTCTTATATTATGAGAAATCTTGCTACTTCAGCGACCTAGGTATTACTTCACCACTAACTCATCAATTATCCCCAACTACAATAAAAAGAATAACATAATAAGAAAATAGATATATATACAATGATACAAGAGTGGGGATGTCCATATAATAACAACTAGTCACATGTGGCTATTTCAACTTAAATGTAATTCAATTATGTTTAAGTAAAATGTAAATAGTATTTCCTTAGTCACAATACCCACACTTCAATTGCCAAGTAGCCACAGGGAGCTGATTACTGGCTACTATCTGGAGATAGAGAACATTTCTATTATCATAGAAAGTTATATTGGACAATGCTGGGGTAGAAGGTTTATACAAGTGATATAAATCATCACTGTTACCTAATCTCTATGTGCTTATAGGATTTTCTTTTGTAAATATTTAAAAGAAGTATAAAAACAAAAACACCACATTGTAGTTCTGTTTGCTACTGTGTTTGTTGTTTTTGCTTCCATGATATCAGTTGAGAATTCACAATTTTTCATTTTCTGCTTATAATGGCAGGAGAAGGAAATTAATAAAGACACCCCAAAATTATTAGAAAAATTGGAAGAGAAATGTAAAGAGAAAATAGTGAAGCTCAAGCCTCTTAAAATGACAGTAAAACAAATTTTTGCTTTTGATACTGTAGATAAATTGTATCAAGCTCAAAAATGGATGAGTTGGAACAGTTTCTAATACAAGGAAGGACTTCATCACACAATATTTTGCAACCATAAGATTTTGCTAAAAGGAAAATATGACAATGTTCTTTAACCTTTTATGATTTTTGAACATAAGAATTTACTTTACATAGTCCGTAAATGGAAACATGTTGAAAGCATTTGGTGATGAGGAAATTTTAAGAATATATTTTAGTTGTATTTTAATTGCTCTTTATAAATCTAAAAAGGAAAATGTTTGGCAATTATGGAATAAATATATTTTATTCTTCTGGGTAAAATTATGAGCCATCAAATTTTTTTTAAAGTATTGCATTCTGACAATGCTAGTGAAAGAAGAACCAAAAAGCAATGACAAGATAGGACACAGTAGAGATGTATTTTGAAGCTGGACTCATTATTTACAAGATGGATATATTTCAGGATCATGCATGCCAATTATTGCTCAATTTGTATATATATACCATTAAAACCAAAAAATATATAATAAAAATTAAGGTTTTTCTGTTTAAATTTTGTATTAAAAGTTCTAATAAAATTTGTTTTTTTCTCTCCTTTTGTTATTAAAAAATTACTTAGAATATGAAACCAAAAAAGTGTGGCCCAGATAGTAAATATGGATATTTTGTTTCCTGATACATTGAGGATTAATAAAGTTTAATATATTGATTAATCACATTTTGATTATAATTGTGATACAAATTACAACAATTTATAATTACAAATTGACCAACATAAAATAATTATAATATCGAAGAAGAAGAAAGGAAAGAAGGGGAAGAAGGAGAAGGAAGGAAAAAGAAAGAAGGAGAAAGAAGGAGAAAGAAGAAAGAAAGGAAGAGAAAAAAGAAGGAGAAGAAGAAGGAGGAGAAGAAGGAGAAGGAAGAGGAAGAAGGTGAAGATGTTGATGAATCTGCAGCAGCAGCAGAATCATCTGAGGACTGACACTACCCAACTTCAAGAAACAGTATAAAACTACAGCACTCAAAACAGTAAGGTATTGGTGAAAAAGGAGACATATAGATCAGTGGAAAAAATGGGATCCCAGAAAGAGACTCAAGCAAAAACAATCAACTATGTAAAGGAGCAAATACAATTCAATGGAGAGAGGATTGTCTTTTTAACAAGTGGTGCTGGAACAATTGGACATTCACATACAAAAACATGAATCTAAACATAGATCTTACACATTTCAAAAATTAATTCAAATGAAACATTGATCTAAGTGTAAAACACAAAACTCTAAAACTTCTGCAAAATAACGTAGAAGAAAATCCAAGTGACCTTGGATTCGATTATGACATTTTAGATACAGATTTAAAAGCACAATTCATTAAAAAGGTAATTTGGACTTCACTAAAACTAAACATGTTTACTCTGCAAAAGACACTGTTAAATGAATGAAAAGATAAGCCACATACTATTAAAATGTATACAAAGTGTATCTAATAAAGGACTGATATCCAAAATATACAAAGAACTTTAAAAATGCATCAATAAGTAAACAAATAATTAAATTTAAAAGTTAGCAAAAGATCTAAACTTTTCCAAGGTAGATATGTCAAACTTTAATCTAGACATCTCACCAAAAAAAGGTATACAGAAATAAAATAAACAGATACAAAATTAATATCATACATCATTAGGAATTGCAAACTAAAGTAACGAGATGCTACTGCACACCTATTAGAATGACTAAAATTCAAACTACTGACTCACCAAACACTGGTGAGAATGGAGCAACAGAAACTCTCATCTATTGCTGATGGTAATGCAAAATGGCTCAGCCACTTTGAAAGTGAGTTTTTACTTTCAAGTGCTAAACATGATCTTGCCATACAATCGTCCAATCAAGCTCTTTGGTATTTATCCAAATGAGCTGAATACTTATGTCTGCATGAAAACCTATGCATGATGTTTCTAGCAGTTGTGTTCACAATTGCCAGAACTTGGAAGAAACCAAGATACTGTTCAATACGTGAACAGATAAACAAATTCTAGTACAACCATTCAATTAAATGTTATTCAGCAATAAAAACAGATGAGTTACGAAGTCATGAAAAGACGTGCTGGAACCTTAAATGCATATTGCTAAGTGAAAGAGGCGAGTCCAAAGAGACTACCTCCTGCATAATTCCCATTATATGACATTCTAGAAAAGGCAAAACTACAGTCAGTAAAAAGATCACTGGTTACCAGGTCTTGTGGGAGAAGGAAAGTGAGATAAAGAGGTGGAGCACAAGAGATTTTTTGGGCTGTGGAACTAAATTGGATGATGTAACACTAGAAACATGACATTATACACAGGTCAAAACCCACAGAACTATACAATGCAGAGTGAACCCTAATGTAAAGGAGGTACTTTAGTTAACAATAATCTATCAATATTAGTTCTTCAGTTGTAACAAAAATAACACAATAATGCAAGATGTTAATAATAGGGGAAACTATAAGGGGAGTGGGGAGAAGGTGTATATGGGAACTCTCTGTACTTTCTGCTCAACTAATCAGTAAACCCAAAACTGCTCTTAAAAATGAAGTATATTATTTAAAAAAAAAAAAAAAAAAGGAAAACAGACTATTGGACCCAGATGGTAAATAGCAATGACAATTTTTCCTAATATATCAAGAGCCAATCCAGTAAAGTCTAATATATTGATTTATTACAGTCATTTTCTAACTATACATTTTTCTCATGGAAATCGTGTGTATGTCTGTGTCTGTGTGTGTGTGTTTATCTGTTTATAGTTTATTCAGAAAGTGGAAATACAAAAATTCCAAAATATTGGGCATTAAATATCTAGTCATTTTTTTAATAAGAAAGATGCCTGTAGCTATCTTTTAAAAATAGACATAAAGTAGAATAAGTTATTAAATTGAAAGTTTAAAACATTAGGTATTAAAAAGATGTATATTTTTACTTGTCACAGTTATTTATGTCTCATTTTTATCCAGTTTTTATTCTCTATTAGACTGACTTAAAAATAATTGAAAAGATTTGCTGACACCTCTACTATCCATTCATTCCATAATTTTGATGTTATGTTTTACTGCCTTTTTATGAAATTATGTTTTTAAATAATTTTAAAACTTCCAAAAAGTTTTATGAATGTGTACTTGATGATAAGCTTAATTAGGAAATTTGAGAGTATGTTATGTCAATTTTATATATACATTTATTGACTTTCAATTTGGAATTCCCATTCATGAATATATACATCCTCTTCAATGAGTTTTAATAACACACACACAAATTGTTATATAATATTAATAATGTAAAAATGGCACAAAAACAACATTTTGAATCATTGCCTTTAGATGGCTTAAAATACTTGGTGATTCAATTACTTTTAATAGTTAACATAATTATTCTTATCCTTTATAAAATAAAAAATAATGTCTCATAAGCAAAATATGCCAGTAATATATACTGTTGGTAATATATGTAACTTACATAGATGTAACTTCTCTGAAAAAAATTAAAAATTTGTTGGAATCTCAAATAGTGGTCACACTCTAGGCTATCTTTATTGACATAATGAAATGCATCTCTTACTAAACAGCATAGACCTCACCTTATGATTCTAGCACATGTACCATTTCATTAGCTTTTTGAAATATCTTAGACTCAATTAAAATTCTTCTAAGGCATTCCCAGGCATAAATATGACATTTTGTTAGTCAAAAGAACAGTTCAGTTCTAAAAAATGTAACCTAAATATAATTTTCATTTCACCTTTCCTGTTTCCTTTTATATTCTGTGCCCTTGTACTATATATAATTTATGGTAGACAAGATAATTAGATAATTAGCATTTCATAAATGAGATGCCAGATGAGTGAGATATTCTATTTTGAACGCTTCTTGGAACATTCGCCTTCCTATCTGATAGGCCGATATAGCCTGAAACATTTAATGTAAAATACACAGAAAGGTAGTGAAAGCAAAGAGCATATAACCAACACAGGGTGATTTAAAATAAACTGACCTGGACTAGAGAAATGTACGGGTTTGTGTAGTGTAGACTGCATAAACAAGAACTTTATTATTTTTTATAAGTGAAAAAGGACAACAGCGAAGAAGACATGGAATAAAGAATCTCTACTCATATCTGAGAATCAAAAGACAATATAAACAACTGAATTAGCAAACTTTAAACCCATCTGTATTGAATATTGTCTTCTATAATCAGAATCTTATTTTTAATCTATTTCATTGTTTTGGAACTAAAGGGAGAACTGATCAAGCATATTAATTGGTCCAAAAAAGTAACAAAAAAGTACAGGGAAGAATTTAGTTTCTCTGGGCACAAAGTAATTATCTTTAAAAGAGAGTAAGGAAAGGAATGAATCTCTTTAGAAATAGTTCAATACATTTAAAAAATGTAAGTTTTTAAGAGAAAAATGGATTGACTTTATTAGTCATTTGCATGGTAACTAGAATAGAGATATAATCATCAAGAAGGTAAAGGTCAGGACTGTCAATTGACCATTTAACCCCTTAAAAAGATATAATTTTAGTAACAATTGGACCCACACGTTTTTCTGTTATTTTAAATATACATGATATATTTCTTATTTTCATTCATTATTAACCTAATTAATTTCATTTAAACACAATTTTAACACATCAGCTTATTTCCCTCTCTTCCTTCCTTCCTTCCTTCAGCCACTCATTCCTTCCTTTCCTTGATGCTCAGATCGAATTGTTTGGGTGCACATGCAGGATCTCCTCTACAAGCTCTTTTAACTATTTATTGCTTTAAACATTAATAACCTTCATGTGTAAATAGTGACTCATTTTTATAGGCAAAGCCCAGTACTGTTAAAGGAAGTACTAAAAACATTAACGATAGCATAAGATTTCATGATGAGATGAATTATATATAAAATGTACTTTACTATTCACACATTTTTAAAATTTGAACCCTTATTTTTCTATATTTTCAGTTCTTTTGTTACAGTATTAAAATGCTTTTTCAGGAAAAAAACGCAACAGTCTGACATATTTTAGTTTTCTGTCTCTTGCGCTTTTCATTTTCATTGAGTTTTTTTCATGTAATTTTTGTCAATGATACATACAGAAAATGAATATTCAGTCATTTTCTTCTTTTCTGTGTTTTGTGTAGAGTAATTTCTATGAGTGCAGATATATTATTTCTACTGAGATTTAAATAATATCGGACTCATACAATTTGTTCTTCTAAAAATTAACTCACAGATAAAAAGTTATTTTACAAAGAAATCTGTGTGAAAATGGGAGGACGAATTTGAGTTTTCATTGATTAATTTTTAAAAGTGGCTTTTCCCACTGCTCAGTTGTGAAGCTTGCTCTTCCCGATTATGTGAAATCTGCAGGCATTTGTGATTCACTGTGAAAGTTCTGCTTTTCATTTTCTTAAGTTTCAGTTTTAAAAGAAATCTCTTTCATCATGGTGGCAGCATTTAAATGTATGATTAATATTTTATTTTTAAAAACGTTGCTCTGCTATATTTTACAGGCTAGATTCATATAAATTGTATATCACAAGGTTATAGACTTAACATAGTTAAGCTCTTGAAATATAATTCCTCCTGCTATACTTTTTTCGTTATACTCTTGGCATTGTATGCTTAACTTTAATTTTCTTATTGCTCACCAAACTTAGGTTTCTACAATATCACAGGATTTTTATTTCAGATGTAGTCATAGCTGTTTCCATTACTGTAGGAATATATATTTATTCTTTTGACTTACCACTGAAAACAATATCATCTCTGTGGATCCGAAATGCTGAATGTTCCTCCATTTGGGCCAGCCTTTTAGGATTTTCCTCACAAGAATATTGTCAGACAATGGAGAACTACTAAATCCTAGATTAACCCATCTTCTTCCTTTCCAAGCCTGAGCTCTACTTTCCCTCTTCTCATTCATGGAAAGTTCCATATCATCTAGATTACACATGTGGATCTATGTGCAGCCATGATCGACTGTCTCCGGAAACAACCATTGAGAGGCTGTTACCGTTATTCTAAGATCTTTATGAAGACCACATGGATTTGCTCCGTTTGCTCTAATTTTGACGCTGACTGTTGCTCAATGTCTCCTTTCCACCCTCTACTCATTTAGTCTCTGGGGAATGTTCTGCATGCTTAAAGAAACGTTTAGCATTATCATCAGTTAGTTTTAATTAACTTCACGTACTTGAATGATGGTATGCTAGATGCTAGGAAAATAATTCAAATAGATCTGGTTTCTGCCTTCTAGCCATTTACATATTAAACCGTGATAGAATGAGATGCTATTTTTAATTGGCTAGCCATGAAAAGTGTAACATTTTTAATATAAAACTTCCTTTAAAAATTAGATAATTCAATTGCCTTCCTCCATGAATTTTTACTCATTCATACATATTGAAATATGGTTAATAGCTAAAATGCTCAAGAATTGTATAATACTTCCATTTTGGATTTCCAAAGTCATGAAAATGACCTTGGCAGCTGACATACAGGCTAAAATATTCTCAATAGACAATTTTCCAGAATGTGTAGAGTAATCAAATAAAGGTAGTCTGTGACTGTGGCGTGGAATAAAACAAAGACAAGTTCATCTTATGACCAGGAGTGAAACAAGACAGAGACCAGGACCCTTGATGTCCACAAAAGTTTGCATAATTAACTATTGTTTCTTTATAATAATGAACCTACAATATTTTCACTTTTTAGCTAAAGTTACTCATACACTCATCATTGACATGCTCCTAATCCTGAGAACACACAATCCAGAAGCACAGCCTAACTCCTATAACAAGTCTCTTCTCACTGTTTCTTACCTCCATCCAGAGATTCATCTGCTGTGTTTTCTCCTTAGCCAAAGAAACTTAAATAAATCTAGTTTTGCTTGACTATTGGTAGACTTTTGGTGATCTGTGACTGGCAGTGTCTTCATAGCTCTTATGACTGACTTTTATTATTTTATTTAATTATATGTTGGAATTTACTGTTAACTAAGTAGTCAACTATTATTTTAAATTTAGTTTTACTTTGCATGTAAATATTAGAGTTTAAATTAAAATGCTGTTGATATGGGTCCTTTAAAAATATTGTTACACGGCCGGGCGCCGTGGCTCCCACCTGTAATCCCAGCGCTTTGGGAGGCCGAGGTGGGCGGATCATCTGAGGTCAAGAGTTCAAGACCAGCCTGACCAACATGGAGAAACCCCGTCTCTACTAAAAAGTACAAAAAAAAAAATGAGCCAGGCGTGGTGGTGCGCATGCCTGTAATCCCAGCTACTCGGGAGGCTGAGGCAGGAGAATTGCTTGAACCTGGGAGGCAGAGTTTACGGTGAGCTGAGATGGCGCCATTGCACTGCAGCCTGAGCAACAAGAGAGCAAAACTCCATCTCAAAAAAAAAAAAAATAATAATAATAATAATATATTTATAGTTAAAAAAATTTTGTATTTTGAGAGACCCACTGATGTAAGAAAAAGAAATAGGAAAAGGAAGACAATTGACATTTATTCAGTCTATTAAATGTCATGAACTTGACTTAAGTTCAAGGAATTAATTCTCTAGCTTATCATCACATCCCTACAGGAATGACTCCTCTAGTTTATAACCAAAGCTCAACCAGTTGCAGTAATTTTCCCAAAGCCAAAATACAAATAAATGTCAAAATTGACAGATAATCTCCATGTGGGCGCCACAGTATGCTTCTTTCTGAATTTGCTTTAAGGAGAATAGGAGTAAATTACTAAAACTAACCTAATTGAAATCATTTAAACATTATAGTATTTTCAATAACTACTAAACTAAGAATAATTTTTAAAACAATAAGCATATTATAGTCAGCTTTATATTTTCCAAATAAAAAGTAACCAAAAAATTCTAGTTCACCTGGCAATTCTCCAATCTTTTCTCCTAACACTCTGTATTTTTCTCCTAGTCCACTCTACTCCGGTATCACTGGCACCCTTGCTATTCCTAGAAATAAAAACAGTAAACTTGCTACCTCAGGGTCTTTGTGCTTGCCCTTCCCTCTGCATTACACCAACACACATAGTCGCTTTCCTTAATCTCCATTTCCGCCTCTTGACTGCCCTCCTCTCCTTTATTTTCCTTGCTGCCATGTGCTTATCAATATGTACTTAGTACTTACCAATATGTAACATGTGATATGTTGCATTTATTTATTTATTTTCATCCCTACCTAGAATGGAGGCTGTAAGAGAAATGAAGTTTGTTGGTGATAGTGGAGGTGATTATTTTGACACTTTGGAGACAAACTCAATTTGTGTTTTTGTGTGTCTTGGTCATTGCTGTAATCCTAGTGCCCAAAACAATGCCTATTACATAGTAGCCGCTAACAAATTTTGTTGAACAAATAAATGAAAACAAAATGCAATGAAACATATTGAAACAGTACTTAGAGTTTAGCATTTTAGGATTTGGTGTAATTGCATATCACACACAAATTCTAAGCTCAAGCTATAATTTTGTCACAAATAGAAAGAGAAAACAAAATCTTCATTACCTAGAAAATCAAATACTGCAATTTAGAACATATTATCTCCCATACCTAGAAAATCCAATACTGCAATTCAGAACATATTATCTCCTATCCTCTATTCTTTTATATTTTACTTCACATATTTCAATTCATTCATTTTTATTTTGATTAGTATATATAATTGTCTACTAAAACCTTGCTAAGTACTAAAACTGCCATGATCACAAGTTTGCTAGTTGTGTGACTCAGCCTCTATAGTCTTCAGAATCCTTGTGTGTATCTTGTGACTAATGAGAGTAACTACTCAGGGCAACTATTAGTAAATGAGTACTCAATGACATAATACCAGCAAAACATTTAGCACTGCCCCTGGTCTATTAGGTTCACAAAATTAATTTTGTTCTTATTGATTATGAATAATGATGATGAAGAAAACATAATAAATATGTTCCTATATTTATACAACATTAGTATATACCACATAGAAGGTAAAACTAGTCTAACTTTAAAAAGCATAGCTGAGAAGCCACATTTGCATAGGATAAAGTTATTTTAATATAACACTGTTCATCAAAGCCCTCTCAGATTACCAATTCTCAGTGATTTTGCCCAAATTACCACTTTTTCTCCCCCACCCTTACGTGCACACCTACCTAAAGCCACAATTTGAAACATAGGGGTATTAACCTTATACATCTCCTTCAATGTTCCTCACTGTTACAAATGAAACTCAGGCAAGGAGTGTTTTCCTTTGAACCTGATTAATACCAGCGAGTGTAGTTTTACTTCATTTTGCTGTGGATTTTACTGCACCTTTACTATGACTTCAGGTAGTTTTGAAATGATTTGAGATGCAGATGAAGAGATTTGCTGCCGAGATAAAGGAGGGGGAAGCAGTGTTTACTTACAGTGTATTTCTAGCACCTGCATGGCTACCTGCGGGGTGGCATTGAGGGATTCGTGATCTACTCTGCAGATGACCGCCACTCCATCATCACTCCGGTCCACTCGGAAGTCCAGTGTGCTGCTGACAGTGAATGTCTTGCGATTTGCATCCTCTTCTTTTAAATATTTTACATCTGAAAATAAAATATGAATTTTAAAATGTGACACCTTTCAAAATAAAACAGATTGCAGTTATTCAAGATAATGGAAACACCTTCTCCCTATCTTTATCAATTTTTAAGAAGCAAACATTTGTGATTTTAACATTTAATCTATTTCAATTCAATTAAATAAAAATATACTTACTATAAAAATAAATTCTAAGGGTTAGATCCAGAAAGACAATAAAAGGGTAGGGCGCAGCAATTTTATTTCTTTGGTCTCAGGCTTACCTAGCTTATAATCTGTCACAAGATACTCTTACATACTCCATTAAAACAATGTATATCATCTTACAAAAGTAGTCTTTCTTTTCTCTTAGCTGTAAGTTTTACTAAAACATAATCTTAATTTTCTGAGCCACAAGCACAGTTGGGAAGGGCAAATTTACAACCATATGGCTGTGCTTAAAATAAAGCACAATGCATTTGAAATATAACTTTAACATGAACAATGTGAGGTGAACATAAATTGCTAAAGAATACTTAGGATGAGAAAGTTGTCATCTTTGGAAAGAAAAGGAGCACAGTCATCTGAATATTTTGAATACTTAAGTATATATTTGCAGTGAAATTTACATTGAGATGAATGCTCTTCACTTGGCTGAGGAATTTATTTCAGCATGAATAAGAGTACTTTCTACAAGATGTGAATTCATTTATCGATATTTAAACTTGCTGTGCATGATTTAGATCCATCGTTAAATGGTGCACTAAAGGATTATTTGTACTCTGTGGAAAAGAAGTTTAATAATACTTTGCTTAATTTGTAATTTCTCAAGTCTGAAGTAGCTGATAAGAAGAGGATAATTTTAAAGGTTTAGAAATCAAACTGATAGGATAAGGTTAAGGTATCATTATAACAACATCTTAAATTTAGTTGATAGAAAAATGTATTCAATTTTCTTATGCTTTCTGTCATTTTTTTTCATCATTCAGTATCAAATAAACTTTGATATTGTCAGGAAATAAGTCCTTTCACATAAAATATTTGATTTTAACACATATTAAGTAATTTATTTTAAAAACATTTTAAAATGTATTAATAACAAAAATGAATAAATTCAGTTTCTCAATCTTTGTGCCTTATGCAAAGATTGGATTTGCATGTAATATTTGATTAATAGACATATGCAAGGTTCACTATCACTTATTTCAGAAGTATGAATTTACCATATTGAGTGATTTTAAAGATAAATAAAATAACCATTAGTAAAACACAAAATGGATAGACATGTCTTGTTCTTGAAAATGTGTTTGTATTTGGGTTCACATATTAAGGGAAAACGACCTAATTAAGATTTTTACCTCAAAATGTTTTATATATGTTAGGCAATTCTGAAGAGTAAGAAAATCTCGGCCGGGCGCGGTGGCTCAAGCCTGTAATCCCAGCACTTTGGGAGGCCGAGACGGGCGGATCACGAGGTCAGGAGATCGAGACCATCCTGGGTAACACAGTGAAACCCCGTCTCTACTAAAAATACAAAAACTTAGCCGGGCGAGGTGGCGGGCGCCTGTAGTCCCAGCTACTCGGGAGGCTGAGGCAGGAGAATGGCAGGAACCCGGGAGACGGAGCTTGCAGTGAGCTGAGATCCGGCCACTGTACTCCAGCCTGGGTGACAGCATGAGACTCCGTCTCAAAAAAAAAAAAAGAAAATCTCTAACATTTAGAAAGGAGAACAGAAGCATGAAATCTCAATTCCATCTTTTAACTGAAAGTAAATCATGCAGGAGACAGAATTCTATGCAGAAGTTTTTATAAACGTGTGTCCTGTGAAATATCTCATCTCATTTTTACTAAAGTCATTTACTAAGATTTTGGCACTTGAAAATTAGATACAATTCCATTAAAAAATGTTAAATAAAAGACACAATGACTTTTCAGCCAAAATATGTCAGAACAATTCAGATGCATTAATGATTCTTTGTTTATATTTAAAATATTATAAGGTTCTTTTACTTTTCAGTTTCATAGATTTATACAAATATGTTGCCTCATTTTTACATTTATTTTCTTTTTTTATAACTCTGTGCCCAATGTTTACTTGTTCCTAGCTCTAAGCAGTGTCAGAGTGAGAAAATATCGATCTCTTGACAAATGATTCTTATAATTATGCTGCACAATATATGAGAAATTACTGCAAAGTATTACTGCTGGTTGTTTACTTTTTATAACAGCTGCACTTTAAGAACTCATACATCTGCTTCTTTTAGCTGTTTCCCTTACAAAAGTAGCATTTAATGTAATATTAATTGGACACATAAAATTTGATAGCAACTGTATAAATCATAAAATGTTAATGAACTCATTCAAGTAAAATTTTAAAAAGTGTAAATTTGTTGATTTTAATATTGGCTAATGTGATAGATTATAGGGTTACCTGAAGCCTTAAGATGAATAGAAAAAACATTGAAAAGAGCCAATCATAGTATCTTTTCTCATATTTTAGGCTGACCTTCTTCCCCAAAGAAATGAATAGGAAAGATACTTAAAATATATCTCTACTTTCCTGTTCTATATTTTTAAAATAACGATGCATTACACAGTTATAGAGTCAACAGAAATTTTCTTTACATTGCATAGTTTATTTGCTGATACTATATGTATCCTCCTTTCAGGTTCTATTCATTTTCCTTTCTTTTGCATGACAGTTATATTACATGGTGATTAAGAATAGCCTTCTCAAAATGCAACGCACATATGATCTTGTTAAAATGCAGATTCTCATTCAGTAGGTTAGGGTGTGGAGTCTGAGAGTCTGCTGCTGGCCCACAGACCATATTTTGAGGAGCAAGAGTATAGTGCAAACATTTGACACTGGAGACATAACTAAAGGTGGACTGGGAATGTTGGCACTTACTCTTCCCATCTTTTTCTCTTTTTCTCTCTCTCGTTATTT
This sequence comes from Macaca nemestrina, assembly GCF_043159975.1. Classification (NCBI taxonomy): domain Eukaryota; kingdom Metazoa; phylum Chordata; class Mammalia; order Primates; family Cercopithecidae; genus Macaca; species Macaca nemestrina. The sequence continues at coordinate 193,679,015 of NC_092126.1, forward strand.
TTTAATTGTTCCTCTTCAAAAACTTCCACTGGACATTATATATATATCTATATATACACACACACACACACACACACCTCTCTTCATTTTACATATTTCAAAATATATATATACACACACACATATCTTCATTTTACATATTTCAAAATATGCACGTCCTATATATTATGTAATGTGTTAATGAAATGACTAGAAAACCTTGAGAACCAACAAGAAACAGAGGAACTTGCAGAATTTCTTTCATAATCCACTTCTAATCCACTCCTCCTACTCTCTCTACTAGATCTTCTGGACATTTAAATAGTCAAAACGGTGGTCACTCTTGGTGAGTCGGGTGGGAAACTGACTGGGAGAGAATATATTCGGGTTTTCTGGAGTTATGGAAATGCTCTACATCAAAAGGGGTGTGAGTTCATCTGCTTTGTAATTTGTGTCAAAATTTTATAGTTAAGATTAGTTCATTTCAATGTATGTAAATTTTCCCTCAAAAATCACAACTGTAGGCTGGGCGCGGTGGCTCACGCCTGTAATCCCAGCACTTTGGGAGGCCGAGGTGGGAGGATCACAAGGTCAGGAGATCGAGACCATCCTGGCTAACACGGTGAAACCCCGTCTCTACTAAAAATACAAAAAATTAGCCGGGGGAGGTGGCGGCGCCTGTGGTCCCAGCTACTCGGGAGGCTGAGGCAGGAGAATGGCGGGAACCCGGGGGCGGAGCTTGCAGTGAGCCAAGATGGCGCCGCTCACTCTGGCCTGGGCGACAGAGTGAGACTCCGTCTCAAAATAAAAACAACAAAAAAACATAACTGTAAGTTATAGTAATAATTACAATTGAGTGGAGAGTAATTAGAGGGATAGATGAAAAAAATGGCTGAATGTTGATACATTTAAAACTGCTGATGGCATGCAGTGTCTCATTCTATTATTGTGCTTACTTTGCATATGTCAGAAATTTTTCTATAATAAAATTTTTAAACATAGCGAACGAAAAATTCCTCAAGTATAACTGTTAATGAAAATTAGTTGCCTGAACATTTCTTGGTAAAGTCTCAAGATAAAGGACTTTCTATTAGTTTTTATATTAATCTTTATAAAATTTAAATTGTAGAATAGCAATATCCTTATATTCAGGAGATTAGATCTTTTGTCTTAGCAAGAACTAAGGTGAAAAGAGAAATAGCAAATGTAAGTTTGAGCGCTGGAGCACCCAAAGTGAATAAGTTTAAATGCCTCAAGTTAGGCTAGCTGGGGAAAAATAAATAAATAAATAAATAAATAAATAAGCAGCCAAGATATCTGGATTTTCTTACATCCAATTTTTTTCACAAAATATATTTCAAGAGATACTTTCATATCTATCTTCCCTAGGTTTATAATATTAGGCCACCAGGCTCTATATCTAGTTTCTGGCCACTTTTAGACTGAAGTTTTGGAAAAAGAAAATCCTCTTAAGTGAAGTTTCTAGAGAAGTTGCCTTGTCTCCACAGTGATGCTAATATACCTTGAGTAGTATAATCTCAGCTACTTTGGTTTCTTTGCTTTCTCCACTTTTGCAATTTTGGTGCTATTTATACAGACTGAAAAAGAACATATCTTCACTTTTTTTTTTTTTTTTTTTTTTGAGACATAGTCTCATTCTGTCACCCAGGCTGGGGTACAGTGGTGTGATCTTGGCCCACTGCAACCTCCGTATCCTAGGTTCAAGCGATTCTCCTGCCTCAGCCTCCTGAGTAGCTGGGATTACAGGTGTGCGCCACAACGCCCAGCTAATTTTTGCATTTTTTGTAGAGATGGAGTTTCGCCACTTTGGTCAGGCTGGTCTCAAACTCCCGACCTCAGGTGATCTGTCTGCCATGGCCTCCCAAAGTGCTGGGATTATAGGTGTGAGCCACCGCGCCCGCCAATACCTTCACTTTTATAATGAAATACTTTCCCCAAATCCTGAAATAGACCTCTTTATCAGCCACCTACCTAGACTAGGCCAGTTCTTTTTAATCCATTCCAAGTTAAATAGACCATACTGGGGACAAGGCAGGATTTAGAAACTGAAACTTCCATGCGTTCTCATCACTTGAAGGTATCTCTTAGGAATTATGTAGGCTATTAAGTGGCACATCCTATTTGGGTCTTGAATTCTCTGACCATGAGCAAAACAGCATGGTCTTAGTGTGTCCCAAACAGTTATGCTTATATGGAACTGGAACTTTACTATTATTTTCAGAAGTAGGGTTTCTTAAAGTGGTTTTTGATGGATAACATGATAGTTTTGGGGGAGGAATCAAGGAATTTAGTCTGAATCCACATAATTTTTGTCAGTGGTCCTTTAGTGATTTTTTGCCATAACCAGTGAGCTAGATTCATGACCTCATCTCATAGAGAACAGAAAATGTACGCATTACATGAGAGTTGGCTTTATTGTCAAAAATTAGGAGTGAACCAACTCAGTGGAGAACTGGACATGTGTAATTACTGCTTCACAGTTCTGCAAATCAAACTTCTGAAAACTAAATACAACTTCCCCATTATTTCTTTCTTAACTGACCTAAAGTAACTATGTCTGGCTAACTCATTCAGTAACTTCAACGCATACTTTAAAAGGCAATTTGTCTTAGAGGAAATGTCAATACTTTTTTGTGTGTATCTTAAGGTTAAATGTTCAAAGATATTTTACAAAACACTTTTCTTTAATGTTCAAGCAAAGCTTTTCATTTTGTATTTGTTTTAAACTGTCTCTAGACCAAACATAGTAAGACTGTATTTTATACTGTGTAACTTTAAAGTCTGGTAACCACATTCATTTGTGCACTGAAAAAGACCTCAAACAAATTCTTGCGGCAAATCTCATTCTTGCCTTTGAGCACCCCTTCATACAACTCCTGTCTGAAATAGGGTAGATTTTTAAAAGTCCTTATAATTTTCAACTTTTTTAAGGAAGTACCAGTCATAATCCTGGTTCTAAACTGACTCTTACAGGTATGGCCCCACCATTAATTGGCAACATGGATAACCATCCCACTTAGCAAGGAATAGTACTGAAATTCAGCTCTTCTTAATAGATCTGAAAAGGTCAGATGAGAAAAATAATGTTTATGGAGGATTATTAAGAGGAGATACTTCATTTATCTAAATATCAAAGTCTCTTTTTCAGTTTACCCAGACAAGTAAAATGTCAATGCTTTTCATAAAATTTATCTTAAATGTTATTTCCCAGATCTACATTCAGAGGTGCTACAAGAACCAGGTATATATATTACCTGACTCGAACGAAGCCTCAGGGTGAGCTCTGTATTTGTCTACATTAGAATGTCCTTTCTCCTCAAACATATTTAAAATGATGTTTCATTGCATGTCCAAAATATAATAAAATGTGGCAGAAAATTATTTTTAAGTCTCTTCAGTAGAATAAGCTTTAAGAAAATAAAAATATCTATGCATTTGAGCAATTTCTGTAGCAGCAGGAAAGTGTGACTTCTTTGAAACATCTATGATGATGCAATTTTCTGGTAATCAAACTATTTGTTTCATGAAGTCCTGCGCATTCAGCACATGTAAGAATAAGCAACCTGCCCCTCATCTACCTGTAGTGAAAATGAATAAATGAATCACTTGCATCAGTAAAACATTGTAAAATGCTAAGTTTCTGAATATATTATAATATTTCTATGTACCATGTACTACCAGGGTTTTAAAATTATTTTTCAACAGGTTACCTTGTATTCTGAGAATCACATCATTTAAAAATTAAAATTACCCATTGGGACGTTCACAAGGTTCAATATAAATTATGTATTCATAAAATAAAGGTTAGATTAAATTTTTAACTTTGTTATTTTCTTTTTTACTATTTTTCTTTCTCTTTTCATTCTTTCTCTTCCTTCTTCTCTCCTTTTTTTCTTTCCTCTGCAGAAATTCCTAATTTTTATATTTCTCTATAGTTTGTATAGCCAGAATCTAAGACAGTATCTGAAACATCATAGATGCTTAATAAGTATGTTTTCAATTCATTAAAATAATGGTTGCAATCAGCCAGGTAAAGCTTCTTTTCCTTCTAGTAAGTAGATTTGTTCTATGTCAATATGTGTAATTTGGGGACAGTTGTCAGTCTTTAATTGATTGTCTTTGTAGTATATCTCTTTTTAAATCCTCTCATCAGTTTCTGTATTGGAAGAGTACAAAATCTAGAGGGATATGACAAAATATCTGGAATTAGACAGACTAACTGTTTTCTTTTATTCAGATCTGTATTTGCCCTTTGTTTGTCAGTTCTGTCTTTGCTATTTTCCACAGCCATTGTAATTCTCACTGCAGACCACTGTAATTCTCACTGCAGACGACTGTAATTCTCACTGCAGACCACTGTGATTCTCACTGCAGACCATTGTAATTCTCACTGCAGACCATTATAATTCTCACTGCAGACCAACTAGATTAGAGTCCCATTTATCGAACTTCCTCGAGTTGGGAGTTCAGGCATTTAACCATAGACAACAGGCGGAAGAAAGGAGATTGGCAATATCGCTAAAAAGAAAAAAATTAAATGGAAAATTACCGAGTTAAAAATATACCTAGCTGTTAAATCTTTTCAATTTGTATATATTTTTCCATATAAATTTTACAAGGAAAAGGGGAATAACATTACTAAACATTATCTATACTTACTTACAGGGAAAAAGAAAATTATAAAATAATTTCATCTCCTATAGAGGCAAAAAATAAAGATATTTTTTGAATATAAAATAAGAAAAATACAGGTTTTATCTATGAAAAATTAGCAGGAAGTGAGAGCCAAAAGGATATGTAAGCATAAAGAGAGGAATATATTTTTAAGGAGATAAATTAGAATAATTTATGAGTCAATATCATGAAAATATATGAGTACGAAAAAGAAATTGGGGGCAACTCCTGAACGTCATGCTAAATAAGTAGCTCTGCAGACTTTCTCTCCAGCTAAACAACCATAACTAGTGAAAACTATTTTAAAACACACATACATATTTCAGGTCTCTGAAAATTGTGCTAAGGGCTTATAGCAAATGAACAAATAATTATTTTAAAAAACTAGAAATCTTAGTAAGAACAGATAGAGTCTGTGGTATTTGAACCATACCTTGCTCCCTAATTCAACCTTATCCCCAACTCGGCATGAGAAAAACCGGGTAGATATACCCAAGGTGGAGATCCACGTTTCCCCAACCAAGGACTACGGTCCTTTCCAGAAGAGGCAGGCGGCCAGCATTTCTTATTTCACTCATTATTACTCTTGGTTGCAGAGCCAGCATTCCAGGTGGTGTGGCTGAAAGGTTGGGGCTGTCTTCTTTCTCCCAGTCCCTGCTCATATGCCAAGAATAAAGGGACCCCAATAGCTCTCACTTTAGCTCACTCACAGAGGGGAAATTTCAATCCAGAAGAGACAAAACAAGAAGACCAGAAGCTACCACCATTTTGCCCAGGGAAGAAGCCAGCTATAACAGGGAAGTGTTTTTCTGAACCTCTCTCTAAGGAAACCAAATATTTGGAACAGAGTTGGGGGAAGTTCAAAGTGGAGACTTTGGAGGAAAGCAAGTAAGAAAGCCCTTGTGTCTAGATGAGATAAGCACGCTAAACCACAGACCATCTAGTTTATAAAAGAAAACCAGAGGAAGAGACAACTAGCAAGGGCCTTCCTGTCGTCACAGGTTAGAGAAAATGTCAAAGACTGGCCTCAAGAAAAAACAAAACGAAACAAAAAAACCCAGCAAAGGATTCTGGATTTAAATGGATCAAGCTGTGGAACACCTTATGCACATAGCATTATTGAAAACAGTAGTGCAACCAGCTGGCAAACAATGAAGGGGGATCACTGGGTGTGATACTAACATAAGCAGAGAGCTTAACGGAGACGACAGGAAAGAAAGACATTCAGTGAGAGTCCTTCTGAAGCCATTATCATCCTAGGGGGACTGTGCACGTGCCAAAGCCTGTGCTTCCTGAGGAATGACATCAGAGACTTCACACTGCAATGGAAATAGCTCCTCCAAATCAATAAACAATAAGCCAAGCAAAACAGGTACTTTTACAAAGGAACTCCAAAAAAACAAGGAACTCCTTTGACAATTGACTTTTCATCAAAACCGATGAAGGTCAGAAGGTAGTTGGGTAGCATATCCCAAGTGCTCAAAGAAGGAAAAAATGTCAAATAAGAACCTTACATCCAGTAAAATTATTTTTTGAAAATGAAGGTAAAATAAAATATTTTTCAGGTAAACAAAATCTAAGAGAAGTTATTAAAGCAGTCCTGCCTTATAAGAAGTGTTAAAGAAAGTTGGGCTAAAGAAAGTGATCTCAGATAGTTAAACAACAACAACAACAACAACAACAAAGCACCAGTAAAGGTAATTTTATAATTAAAAAGAGGTTAAAATGGCATGTTTCTTCTCTTTTCTTCTCTTAAGTGATTAAAAAATAATAATCAGAACAAAGATTCTTCAGGAAAACAAAACTAATAATGTAAAACAATCATTTACCATTGTATTACAGGGTCTATAACATATGAAAATGCAATATATTTGACAATAACAGGACAAAGGAAGTGGATAAAAGTAAGTTTTTATCCTGTTTCCTGAAAGTAGTCATTATATAAAAAGTCTTCCAAGGTAATCTTCCAAGAGAATAACCAGTCTTACTTTTCCGTCACATTTTCCGTCACAAAATCATAAGGAAATGATTTTAGGTGGTAACTTGAATTTGCAGGAAGAAATTAGGAGAATTAAAAACATATATAATATGTTTCATGTGACAAATTTTAGGTACTTGCTATCCTTGCTTTACTCAGCTTCATTAAAGACATAACAGTATATGAAGTAGTAGTTGTAACCATGTGTTGTTGTGTTTTTAACATAGTAAAATGTAATATGTTTAACAACGATACTACAAAAATGGTAGAAAGAGCAAACAGCTATATTGTAGTAACGTTTCTGTATCTTCTGAATTAGGTTATTATGAATCTGATTTAGATTCTGATAAGGTAAGATATATGATATGCCTGAGAGCATCTACCAAAAATATAATTGAAAAACAAAGTGAAAAATTGTTACAGGAATTAAAATGTTAAACTAAAAAATATTTACTTAATATAGCATAAAGTAGTAAAGAACGAATACAAAACAAAAATTACATAAAACATAGAAGATAAATGTAAAATCGTGGATGAAAATAAACCTATATCAATTATTATAATATCATACATGGAAATTAACCAATATCGATTATAAGATTACTTGTAAGTTGATTAAAAATTCAATCAAAAAGCAGAGATTATAAAACTGGATTTCTTAAATGATCAAAATATATGCTTTCTACAGGAGACACACTTTAGATCTGAAGATACAAATGGACTGAAAATAAAAGGATAAAAAAGAATATGTGATACAAACAGCAAACAAGAGAAAGCTAGACTGACTATATGAATAGCAGCCAAAGCAGATTTTAAAATAAAATATATTATTAAAATAATGGAAATCATTTCAAAATGATAGAAAAGACGACCCATTAGAAAGATATAACAATTATAAATACATATACATCTACATAAAGAGAGCACCTAAGGTATATGAAGCAGAAACCATTTAGCCCAGCAATATTATTCTTAGGAATATATTCAAGAGAACTGAAAGCATATTTCTACACAAAACCTTGCACCTAAATTTTTATAGCAGAGTTTAAAATAGTAGCCCCAAAGCATAAAAACTCAAATGTACATCAACTAATGAATGAATAAATAACATATGGAATATGCATACAATGATATATTACTTGGCAATTATAAAGAATTAAGTACTGATATATGCTACAACACAGATGATATTAGCTTGTGCTAAGCTAATCACGAAAAACACATTATATATTTTTGTAGATGAAATGTCCACAGTCGGCAAATTTATACAGACAGAAAGTAGATTTGTGGTTACTTAGAGTTGGGGTGGAGACAGTTGGGGAAAAGTTGTGAGTTATCACTAATAGGTTTCTTGTAGAATCATAAAAGTTTAAAATTGATTGTGGTGAGCGTTTCATAGTTCTGTGAATTTATTAAAAAACTATTAAATTGTATACTTTACATGAATTTGATGACATTAATTATATCTAAATAATGTTGCTATGTGAAAATAAATAAACATAGCTAACAACATGTTTGGCTTCAATTTGGGAGGTATACAAATAACACTTTAAATTTAGAATTATTGATTGAAGAGAAAAATGTGACGGAAAAGTAAGATTGGTTATTCTCTTGGAAGATTACCTTGGAAGACTTTTTATATAATGACTACTTTCAGGAAACAGAGCATTTTGTTTCCAAACTAGTAAATAAAATAGTAGACAGTGAATGCACTTGAACTTCATGATCCAACTGTAACCTATACTATAACATAAGTAAAATAATCTATCTCAATCAACTTCCCATTACCAACACAAATGGAAGGTAATTTACCAAGTCATTTAGATACTGCTACACTAAGATGTCAATTTGATCATATTGTGAAAAACTGGATCCAATGTCTTTTTATGTTTGTTTGTTTTTGTTTTGTTTTGTTTTTTGAGATGGAGTTTTGTTCTTGTCACCCAGGCTGGAGTGCAATGGTGCCATCTTGGCTCACTGCAACCACCTTGGCTCACTGCAGGTTCAAGCAATTCTTCTGCCTCAGCCTCCCCAGTAGCTGGGATTACAGGTGTGCACAACCACGTCCAGCTAATTATTGTATTTGTCATAGACACAGTGTAATCAAATAATTAATTCATTAATTTTAGTAAAATATGATTCATAAATTTTGTAAAATATCTTATGCATGCAAAGACGGTCATTAGCCAAAGGTAATGGGAAAAGCTACCTTCTCCCACTATGTGCACAAGGATCATGAAGTGAATTTCCATGAAAAATCCAAAGTTAAAGAATGAAAGAGGTATTTTTCTTCGCATATGAAGAAGCCGTAAAGGATTTTTTTGAAATAACCTGAAGAAAACTTGAGCAGTAACTAAGTCTCTCCATCACCAGATGAGAGCTATGGAGCTAGCAAATTTGAATATTTTTGTTATTATAATGTCAGGGTTACTCATGGGCTTCTGAGTGCTAGATGATTAAGGTATGCACTTGCTTTAACCCTTAAATTAAATACATTGATTAACAACATTAATTAAACACAAGTTTAAAAAGAAACAATTTATTTGGTCAATTTCTTGACACTATGTAAAATCCAGTAAAAAAAAAAAATGTTTTTATGTGTCTCATGATATACATACCGAAACTTTTTCCATTCCAACAATGTATAAGAATTCATAACAACACTAAATTCCTGTAACTAAGCATATGATCTTGCGTAGATGAAAATTTCTCATATACAAAACTAAAGCATGATTCATAAAACTAAAATATAATGGTAATACGGCTGAGTGTGGTGGCTCACACCTGTAATCCCAGCACTCAGGGAAGCCAAGGTGGGTAGACCACCTGAGGTCAGGAGTTTGAGACCAGCCTGGTCAAAATGGCAAAACCCTGTCTCTACTAATATTATAAAAATTAGACAGGCGTGTTGGCGCACACCTGTAATCCTAGCTACTCGGGAGGCAGAGGTTGCAGTGAGCCAAGACTGCGCCACCGCACTCCAACCTGGGCGACAGAGTGAGCCTCCGTCTCAAAACAAACAAACAAACTATATATGTGTGTGTGTGTGTGTGTGTGTGTGTGTGTGTGTGTGTGTGTGTGTAATACAATAAATGAATTGGATTTTGTGAAGTAGTACAAACATTTTGGAAAGTTGGCAAGGTCTTTCAAAAATTAAATATATGGCTACCATACAATTCAGCTAGTCCGCTTCTAGGCATTTGCCTAAGAAAAATGAAAACATATGGGCACACAAAATTTTACCCACAAATGTTCATAGTAGCTTTATTATAACATCTGCAAACTACAAACAACCCGAATGTCCATTACTAGGTAAACAGGTAAATAACTGTGGTGTATATATCCATGCAATAGAATACTACTCAGCAAGGAAACAGAAAAGAAACTGTGTACGTGCGACAACATGAATGAGTCTCAAAATGTTTATGTTGAGACTCACAAAAAGAAAGATATGTACAGACCCTATGATTCTAGTTATGCAAACTTGCAGAAAATGCAAACTAGTCTATTGTACCATAAAGCAGAACATTGGTTTCCTGGGAACGAGGTGGAGGGTGGGCAGAGAAGGTACAGGGAAGATGTTAGAAAGCATATGAATCAACTTTTGGGGATAATAAATACATTTTTTATCTTGTTTGTGGTGATGATTTCACTACTACAGACATTTGTCAAAACTTAATAAATTGCAAAATGTAAATATCTATAGATTGATTTTTGTCAATTATATCTTAATAAACTTATTTTTAAAATAAATATGAAAAAGTAAAGACTCTCCACGATTTCTGGTGAATATTCTTTCCCCTTTACCACTCATATACACATGGGACAATCATTATATCTCCTTCTACAGAGTGACTTATGTATCTCCTAGTATTGCCTGGAAAGTCTTGAGGCAGTGCATTTAACACCATTGAGAAAAGTTCAAGATATGTGCACATATACACAGATATACACATCCACATGTAAATGCTATTCATTTTTTTTTCTCACGTTATATAGTGCCCAGCATGTTCTGGATGAAATGGCAAGGCCACTTTCAAAGCAGTAAGTGTAAATAAAGGAACATAAAAATAATAGGTCTTTAAATGTTGAGGTTGAGGCTGGGCACAGTGGCTCATGCCTGTAATCCCAGCACTTTGTGATGCTAAAAAAATAAATGGCATATACTATAAGTTTAAATAATGATATTTTAAATTCATTCTTATTATACATGATGCAGGGGCTTTAAACTCAGGGGACACAAATCTCTTCCTCTTCTTTTATACTTAATTTCAAAGAGTTTGTGATCTCTGGTTTACATGTTAATATTTTACTCATTCAAATTAAGGTTTTATACAACTGATGTTAAATGAGTCCTTAGGACAAAACCAGTTTTGCAACACCAAATAAAGTAAATAAATATATAATCTACCATTTATCAAGTAGTTTCCACAAAGCTTAATCCAAAAAAAAAAAAAAGTAAAATAAGCAAGCAAGAAATAAAGAAATAAAAAATAGAGTTATGTGGCCAGAGAATATTACTAAGATGTAGGTTACAGCAATTATTGTTGTAATTCTCAAACATTAAAATACTAAAGTACATCCCGATTCCATAGTACAGAATGCCCCTCCAAGAAAGAACTCATAAGGTACACAGAATGTTAAAAGTCATTTTCTAAGCTTAGTACTTTAGGATGTCCCTTCCTTTCTTTCCTAAATACCTATTAATGCTTTGCTTATTAGGCTCTAATCCCATGGGTTCTGAAACTTTATTGATAATAAAGAACACTATAGATACATGAGAAATAATAGAATTTTTAGGCCTGACAACCAGGAATTCTTAGTAAGTCTACTTTAAAACCAGGAATCTGCATTTTGTAAACTACCACCTGAGGTGATTCTAATCTAAGCGGTCTAAAGGCCACTTTTTGAGAAACACAGCATTGAGAAATTCACTCTTCCCCAGCTGTCGATATATTATTTGCTAAGTAGCTTACAGTAAAATTATGCTGTGTTTTGCTAACTTGAAAATTAGAAGCTGCACTATCTTTGATTGACATTAAAATGTATGGCAAGGACTTACTCACACAAGGAAACATAGCTAATGTCAATTCGAGCTTGATGGCCAAACAATTTGAAACACATGGTATATAATAAGTAAATCATGCTTATAGAATAATGGTAATGCCATTAGATACTGGCAAACTTCAGTGACCCACTACGGAGTCCAGCTTTCGTGGATATCCAGGTATACACAGCATGATTCTCAGGGCAGGGAGCACATGTGGAGAGAAGTTCTGTTTGAAGCACACTGTACACATAATGAGAAATGGCTATTTTAAAAGGCTAAGACTTACAAAATGCCAGACCTTTATATAGTCAAAATCTCTTTCCTCATTATAAATCACTTAACTTCAAAAATCTACTGTAAGCATAACCTTTTAAATTCTGCATAATTATAATTACTTCAACCTCAGACTTATTTCTCTTTTATTTGAGGCAAGGTCTTACTGTGTCACCCAGGTTAGAATGCAGTGATGCTATCATGGCTCTCTGCAACCTCAAACTTCCAGATTCAAATGATCTTCCAATCTCAGCCTCCCGAGCAGCTGAGACTAATGTGCCACCACACCCAACTAATTTTTAAATTTTTTGTAGAGAGAAGATCTCATTATTTTGTCCAGGTTGGTGTCCAAGCCTTGGGTTCAATTGATCCTCCTGCCTCAGCATCACAAAGTGCTGGGATTACAGGCATGAGCCACTGTGCCCAGCCTCAACCTCAACATTTTAAAGAATGAACTGTATTAGTCCATTCTCACACTGCTAATAAAGACACCCCCGAGGCTGAGTAATTTATAAAGAAAAAGAGATTTAATGGACTCACAGTTTCATACGGCTGGGGAAGCCTCACAGAAAGCAAAGGAGGAGCAAAGGCTGGGGAAGCCTCATGGCAGAAAGCAAAGGGGGAGCAAAGGCATGTCTTCCATGGCAGCAGGCAAGAGAGCATGTTCAGGGGAATTGCCCTTATATAACCATCAGATCTCATGAGACTTATTCACTATTATGAGAACAGCATGGAAAAACTTCCCCTACGATTCATTTGCCTCCCACTGGGTCCCTCCCATAACACGTGGGAATTATGGGAGCTACAATTCAAGATGAGATTTGGATGGAGACACAGATTGTCCCCACATTTCAAAACTAATCATGCCTTCCCAACAGTCCCCCAAAGTCTTAATTCATTTCAGCATTAACTCAAAAGTCCACAGTCTAAAGTCTCAAGACAAGGCTAGTCCCTTCTGCCTCTAAGCCTGTAAAATCAAATGCAAGTTAGTTACTTCTTAGATACAATGAGGATATAGTTATTGGGTAAATATTCCTGTTCCAAATGGGAGAAATTGGCCAAAATGAAGGATCTACAGGCCCTGTGCAATTTCACAATCCAGCCGGGCAGCCAAATCTTAAAGCTCTGAAATGATCTCCTTTGACTCTATGTCTCACATCCGGGTCACACTGATGCAAGAGGTGGGCTCCTACGTCCAGGTCACACTGATGTGAGAAGTGGGCTTCCATGGCCTTGGGCAGCTGCATCCCCATGGCTATGTAGGGTACAGCCCCCCTGCCAGCTACATTCACAGCTGGCATTGAGTGTCTGCAGCTATTCCAGGTACAGGCTTCAAGCTGTCAGTGGATCTACCATGCTTGGGTCTGGAGGACAGTGGCCCTCTTCTCACAGCTCCACTAGGCAATGCCTCAGTCGGGACTCTCTGTGGGGGTTATGACCCCAATTTTCCTTCCACATTGCCCTAGCAGAGGTTCTCCATTAGGGCCCTTCCTCTGCAGCAAACTTCTGCTTTAACATCCAGGCATTTCCATACATCCTCTGAAATCTAGGCAGAGGTTCCAGAACCTCAATTCTTGACTTTAGTGTACCCACAAGCTCAACACCATGGTGAAGCCACCAAGACTTGGGTCTTACACCCTCTGAAGCTGCAGCCTGAGCTGTATGTAGGCCCCTTTTAGCCATAGCTGGAGCTGAAGCAGCTGGGATGCAAGGCACCATATCCAGAGGCTGCACCCAGCAGAAGTCCCTGGACCTGGCCCAGGAAACCATTTTTCCCTCCTAGGCCTCCGGGCCTGTGATGGGAGGGGCTGCCCTGAAGGTCTCTTACATGCCCTGGAGACATTTTCCTCATTGTTTTGGTGATTAACATTTGGCTCCTCATTACTTATGCAAATTTTTGCAGCCCACTTGAATTTCTCCCCAGAAAATGTGGTTTTCTTTTCTACTGCATCATCAGCCTGCAAATTTTCCCAACTTTTATGCTCTGCTTTCTCTTGAATGTTTTACCGCTCAGAAATTTCTTCTGCCATATACTCTAAATTATCTCTCTCAAGTTCAATGTTCCACAGATCTCTACGGCAGGGGCAAAATGCCACCAATGTCTTTTCATGGCAAAGGTGATCTTTACTCCAGTTCCCAACAAGTTTCTCATCTCCCTCTGGGACCACCTGAGGCTGAACTTTGTTGTCCATATCACTATCAGCATTTTGATCAAAGCCACTCAATAAGTCTCTAGGAAGTTCCAAAGTTTCCCACATCTTCCTGCTTTCTGAGCCCTCCAAGTCTCTAGGCAAGTCCAAACTTTCCCACATTTTCCTGTCTTCTTCTGATACCTCCAAGCTGTCCCTATCTCTCTGCCTGTTACCCAGTTTCAGAGCTGCCTCCACACTTTTGGGTAACTTTACAGCAGCATCTCATTAGTGTATTAGTCTGTCTCATGCTGCTAATAAAGACATACCTGAGATGAGTAATTTATAAAGAAAAAGAGGGTTAATGGACTCACAATTCCACATGGCTGAGGAGGCCTCACTATCGTGGAGGAAGGCAAAGGAAGAGCAAAGGTATGTCTTACATGGTGGCAGGCAACAGAGCACGTGCAGGGGAGGGAACTGCCTTTATAAAACCATCAGATCTCATGAGACTTATTCACTATCACGGGAACAGCATGGGAAAAACCCACACCCATGATTCAAATGCCTCCCACAGGTCCTTCCCACGACACATGGGGATTATGGGAGCTAGAATTCAAGATGAGATTTGGGTGGGGACATAGCCAATCCATATCATGAACATATTATAATTTGTGTGTGTATTAATTTCTCCTACTGCCTCTCATTTTCTTAATGAGCAAACATTCATTATCCAAGTGATTTAGGCACCTAAATTTTATAATCTTAATGCTTGCTTTTACTCCATCTCTCCAGATCATTCACCAAGTTCACTTGAAAATTATCTTCTCTTTCAGAACCATTTATTCATAAAAAAATCCATTGTCATCCATTAGTTTAGGTACTTACCAGCTCGGGCTTGCAATGCCTCTTAACTAATAAGCTAGTCTTCAGACTTCCCCCCAAACTGCTAGATGTGTGACCATGAAAAAATATTCCGTCTCTCTGGATCTCAGTTTCCTGTTATTGCTGTGTAACAAATTACTATAAGTTTAATGGCTTAAAGCAATACATATTTATTATCTCATGGTTTCTGTGAGTGAGGGGTCAGGGTATGGTTTAACCTTGGCCTTTGCTCAGTGTTACTTGGCTAAATAAAGATATTAGCTGGGGCTTTAATTTCAATCTGAGTTGGGGTCCTCTTCAAGCTCTCTGATTGTTACTAAATTCTAAATTACTAAATTCATTACCTTGAGACTACATGTCTGATGTCCCTATGTTCTCACTAACTGTCACCTGGGACTGCTTTCAGCACCTAGAGGTCACCCACAGTTCTTTGCCACATGGCACCCATAAGCAATTCACAACATAGCTGTTTGTTTTCTTCTAGGCCAGGAAGAGAATGTATCTCTGACTTTAAGAAATAAGAAGGGGTACATTCTGAAAATGTACATTCTTAAAATTCTTAAAGTCAGAGATACATTCTTTTCATACAATGAGACCCATCCTTGATAATCTCCCTTTGATGAACTCAAAAGGGACCCACAGTGACGTCTGCAAAACCCATTTTGTAATATAAGGTAACATATTATAGACAATCATATCGCATCATATTCACAATTATCTCCTATGCACTAGGGGAAGGGTTTATACAAGGGTGTGGATAATTAAGGGTTATCATAGAATGCTGCCTAATGCATTAATATAAAAGCTACTTAGGTAGAAAAGATCTCAAAGTTTTGTAATAGTAAATCCTCAAACTGCACAGAACTAAACTTATACATGGAATGACAAGTTTAATGTAAATATAAGCTCTCAGGGAGCTGACAGACTTAGGAAGGCAATGCACATCTTTTCTCACACTAAATGGCAGATATTCACTTTCTTGCTATGCAGAAGATTAAAGGCTGCAGTGAAACTACCTGTGGTTTTGGATGCAGCTCTGCCCAGAGGCACCAAAGGAATTTCTGAGTAAAACTCACACAGAGGGGATAAAAAACAGAGTTGGATGAAATTACGATTGTTTCATTTTACTTTTTAAAGCTTATAAAAAAAAAAGCTTCACTATTGCCTATAGAATAAATTTCAAAACCTTAATCTGGAATAAAAGCTCTTTCATGACATAACTGAACCCTGCCTCTTTGTTTATTCTCATGCCTATACCACACATAAAGTTTCAGAGTTATTTCAATCACATGCTGTTACTCTGCATAGATATATGAAATTCATTTCTTCAAAGTGTCCCACCACCTACTTTTGTCCCAAACACATATGATGAATTCCACTCCTTTGTGAAAGAAAATAGGAATCTCAGGATCCCAAAATCACTGTGCCAAAGGGAAAGTTAAGCTTGGGATCTCAGAAATGAAAAAAAAAAAAAAAAAAGAAAAAGCTTTTCTTTTTTTTTTCACGGAATGATAGCTACAATTTCACAAACCTATGTCATAGCCTCATAATAACAGAAGGCCATGTATCTCCCCAAATGGTCTCTCTCCAAAATTGCTGACAAGGAAATTCCTTCTGGGTCCGATAATCTACCAGAATACACGCTGTCCCTATAAACTAGCCCTAAAACAGAGTTCTATAAAGTCTAACCATGACAATGCAAATTACCAGCTTTACTTCACAGGTATGAGACAGAGAAAGACCAGAAACAATCCCTCTGCCTGCCCCAGACCAGTGCATAACTGACTCCTTCCTCCACTTCATCTATTCACATAGTTATCTTATGTAAAATGTAGATTGACTGACCTCTGCCTACCCCAGACCAGTGCATAATTGACTCCTTCCTCCACTTCATCTATTCACATAGTTATCTTATGTAAAATGTAGATTGACTGAGAGACAAGTGCATAATTTACTTTTCCTGTACTCTCTTTCTCATGTAAAATGTAGATGAACTGAGAGATAATCAAACTCTCACAAGAATGTAACAACTTGCCTCCCTGTCTACCCTTCCCCCAAACCCCTTTTCCCCCCTCTTATTCCCCTCCTGCTTGCTCTTTACCCTTTAAATATTGAAGTCTTTAAACCCCTTTTTGGAAAAGGCATAGACCACAGATGCTTCTGTGATTTGTGTTATTTTCTTGGGTGCGTCCTCAACCTTGGCAAAATAAACCTCTAAATTGACTGAGACTTGCCTCAGTCACTGTTTGGTTTATACATTGTTTAAGACACATTTACTCAATAAGCAGATATTTACTGAGTGCCTGCTTCCATAAATGAACTGTTGAGCCTTAACCTCTCCCACAAAGTAGGGCTGATATCTGCTACTTCTGCAGAAAACTGTAGCCAGTTCATGTATCTGTGTCTGTTACATCTTATGTTTTTATATCTCTTTCTCAATTGTGAAAGCCTGGGAGGAATATTTTTGTTTTATTTGTTTATATTTCTAGGACTAATTTAGGAATTGGTACAACTCATCATGATTTCCTGAAAATAAGAATTACAATGATAATGATAATAACAGCTAAAATGTATTCAATGATTCCTTATACTCTGAAAACACTTCATTCATATTGTTTTATACGGAATTCTTGCAAAAGCACTTTGAAGCAACCATTATTATCCTTATTTAGCAAAGGAGAAAAATAAAGCTCAGAGACAGAGGCAGGACTTCTATATAGTTTACTGATACTCCTCATTTTATATTCTTCATACTAATGTGATTCTGAAACAGGAGGTCAACATCACTCACACATTTAACACAATGGTCAACACACACATTTTCAGGCTTCCCCGTGGGCCTGCTCCACCAGAAAATCTTGGATCAAGGCCTGATAATCTGAGATTCAGCAAACCCTGTACTTGATGATGCCCTGTGCTTAATGGCTATAGCTTCAGAACCACTGTTCTATAATCAAGTATGGACAAATTCCATAAACTAGACCTTTCAAGTGACTTTTACCCAGAAAATTGGATATAAAATTAATATGTTAGGTAGTGACAGAGAAAAGATAAAGCTTCGTACAAACATGTCAATTTTTAGGAAAATATTCTCCATAACATGTTTGATAACCCCAAAGACATCGTAAACAGCTACAGCTCAAGGTTCTTGGTTTCTTCATTTGCATCTTCACCAATGCACCATAGAATACTGTGAAATTGAGAGGCATTTTAACAATTTTGTATTGAATTTAATTTAATTCAATTTGATTAGCCAGTCTTTTCCGTTTGCCTTATTTTACGCTAGGGAGTGTCTTTTTAAAACGTGTCAAGTGATATTATACTTAAAACAGTTAGATGGTAATAGGAAGTCAAATTTTTATCTCTGAAAAGAGAAAATAGTGCCGGATAAGGTGGATTACTCCTTTAAATGAGGAGGGTTTGCTAAAAGACGGACGAGTGACATTTTGCTTAGCATATCCAGAAACAGCAACTATAGGGAATATTCACTTTGTGCAGTAGTCTTTACCTAACTGTATTTACATATACACTTACAAATATAAAATATATGCCACTCAGAAAGTTCACCATCTGGTTAGAGAGACAAACGATGTAAACCTGCTAAAGAATTACAAGATTAGATAGACAGATACACAGGTAGACAGATAGATAGATGCAAGTGTAGAGATAAATGCTCTGTAAATGGCAGTGCATTGAAGAGCATAGAAAAAATGGTATCTTCACAAGTTTTCAATACAGCATAGAACCATGTTCTGATTCTGTACCTATTTCTGTCTTCATTGTTGTTCTGATCTTGGTTCAGATGATTTTAAAATATGTTGTTCACAAGATTAAACTTTTCATATTTCTTCATATGAGCAAAAATCTTTCCCCTCCTGCCCAGTGTATGATTAAATCCGTTTGGCATTTAACACAGAGGCCAATTTTGTCAAAAATTCACTTCCTTTATAAATGTCTGAGTATATCATGGGTTTGTCATCCAGCTACAATGTGAAAAACAATCAATCAATACTAGTGAGGTACTTAATATGTGAAAGTGTATGACCTTCTTGAGGATACAAGAGAGGCAAATCCTTGGAACACAAACAAAATACTAACAAAGTGAGAACTAAGTAAACAACAAATGAATTAACTAATTGTGTCAGAATTTAGGAAGAAAAAACATACAGGTAATAAAATAATTCATTGAAGGATTGTACATAAGAAGTGCATTTTAGTGCAAGCCAAGACCTTCACACAAAAGGAAATATGTGATGTGTAAGAGTTCACTGCCTGGAGAATTCTTACAGGCTACAGAAAGCAGATTTTAAACTTATTCGAAAGTTTAGGGCTTTCCATTAGAAATGCTTCAGCAGAAAAGTGCCTGGATCAGATTCTTGTTGTAGTAAGATAACTCTGGAAGCAGTGTGGAACATCCATTAAAGAGAGATCTAACCAAGTCCAGAAATGCCTAGACTAACATATCCTAGAGGCAAAATTAGAATGGATGTTACTGAGCCTTGACAGAATTCAAGAATCAGGTTACATAGTAACCTGAAATTTAATTTAGCATAATAAGACGTCTAACTTGTGTCTTGGGACTGGCATTTCTCAAAATATAATCCAATAATGTATATTTATTAGAAATACTAAGGCAAAGGTAGTGATCAGGGCAAAATTATGGATGAGGACCTTTTCTTGGGAAAAAATATGCAGAGAAAGAGTAATTAAAATAGGAAACTGATAAAAACAATTGTGTGGATTATAATCACAATTTCTCAGTAATATAGGCAATGTTATCTGCTAAGCCTGCATGCCCATTACGAAGAATTAATTAGTGTGATATAAGGTATCACAATTAAAGGTTAAAATAATCAGAACGTCTGAGCATGGTGGCTCACACCTGCAATCCTAGCACTTTAAGAGGCTGAGGCAGGAGGGTCACTTTAGCCCAGGAGTTCGAGACCAGCCTGGGCAACATAGCATGATTTTGTAGCATGATTTCTACAAAAAATAAAACAAGTTAACCAAGCATGGTCATGCACGCCTGTAGTCCCAACTACTCAGGAGGCTGAGGCGGGAAAATCACTGGAGTCTAGGAGTGCGAGGTACAGTGAGCTATGATCATTCCACTGCATTCCAGCTTGGGTGACAGAGCAAGACCCTATCTCTTAAAAGTAAATAGATAAGTAACATTTTAAAATAAGCAGAATGGTTTGCATAAACCCGTCTCATAGAAGATAATGTTGAAAATAATACATATTACAATGGCATAGGAATTATGTTTTAATAATCATCATAAACATTATTATATTTAAATACTAAGCCATCACCCTTATAAACCTATTCCCCTCCTAAAGAACGTATGTTTCATTTGTGTGTGTGTGTGTGTGTGTGTGTGTATGTGTGTGTGTGTGTGTGTGTGTGTGTGTGACAGAGAGAGAGGGAGTTTAAATTTAGGTGTATAAAGAATTTAAAGTATGCACTTTTATTTAGACAAGTACACATTTTTGCCTTTCATGAGAATTAACAGGAATCAAATTTATTGATATTTAACCAGTTTTATTCTCAGAACCCTGTAATTCCCAAAACAAAGTTGAAGAAATAATTTATACAGTTTCTCTGTCTTTAACTTAAATATTATATGTGAGTTCTGAAATAATATCTAATATGTGCTAATTGCTTATTATTGTGAAATATGAATCTATGCGTTTCTTCATATATTAACTGAATTATTCCCTCAACTTTTCCATAAGGTGTATATTATTTTTAAACCTATTTTACAGAAGAGGAAAATGAGGCACACAGGGATTATACTTATATATTAATATACCTTGTAAAATTACCTTCCTTAAGAATGAGTAAATCTGGTTGAAATGATGCGTAATCTGTAAGAGATAACTATGGTTTGAAAAATAATGTAAAATGACTTTTTCCTAACATGTCATACTGGTTTCAGCACATTAATTTTGATTTTCATTTTTCTCTTCTTTACCTTTAATCTCTTTGTCATTTTTGAACCATCTGATATCAGCTGCAGGTTTACTACCAGATGTTTTGCAAGTCAGCTGCATCAAGTCACCCTCCATAACTGGTGATGAGAATCCACTAATCTGAGGCTTTTCAGGAACACCTGAAATTTAAGCAAATGATGAAGTGAGCATCAATCTTCAGGGCTGATTCGTTATTATGTCTATTACTTTCACACATGAAACTGAACTGGATGGTTAATTGACAAGAAGTTCTCAATCAAGTTAACGAACTACTATGTAATAAACTGCTTCGTGTGTGTGTGTATACATACACAGTTGTATATGTCTATATGCATACACACAAATGTATATACATGTGCATACACATAAATGTATATACATATCCATACACATGTATATGTGTACAGATACATACATACATAGTATCAAAAAATCAAGAAAGACGCATATAGCTCAAAGTAGTTTTTTAAATTAAATTGTAATTTTTCTTTTCTTTTTTTTTTTTTTTTTTTTTGAGACAGAGTCTCATGCTGTTGTCCAGGTTGGAGTGGACTGGCTCGATCTCAGCTCACTGCAACCTTCGCGTCCTGAGTTCAAGTGATTCTCCTGCCTCAGCCTCCCAAGTAGCTGGGATTACAGGTGTGTCCTACCATGCCAGAATAATTTTTTTTCTTTTTTTTTAGATAGAGTCTTGCTCTGAACCCAGGCTGGAGTACAGTGGTGCAATCTCTGTTCACTGCAACCTCTACCTACCAGGTTCAAGCAATTCTGCCTCAGCCTCCCAAGTAGCTGGGATTACAGGTGAGTGCCACCACACCTGGCTAATTTTTGTACGTTTAGTAGAGATGGGGTTTCACGGTGTTGACCAGGTTGATCTCGAACTCCTCACCTCATGATCCACCCACCTCAGCCTCCCAAAGAGCTGGGATTACAGGCGTCAGCCACCATGCCCGGCCTAATTTTTGTACTTTTTAGTAGAGATGGGATTTCATCATGTTGGCCAGGCTGGTCTCAAACACCTGACCTCAAGTGATCCACCAGCCTCGGCCTCCCAAAGTGCTGGGATTACAGGTCTGAGCCACTGTGCCTGGCCTCAATTGTAAAATTTTGCCTGTGAAAATACCTGTGTGTAAATCTTAAAAACAATCATTCAATATACTTTACAATTTACTAGTGTAGAGATTTTAAAAGGTAGACTGCATTGAAGAAAAAAACCCACAAACAGATTTCTCTATCCCTTACCAAATTACAATTTAACTTTTGCTTCTTTCTTTCCTGATTTCATAGTTCTTAAAGCTTAAAAAGAATATTATCCTCTGTGTATTTTGTGGCCAGGCACGGTGGCTCACGCCTATAATCCCAACACTTTGGGAGACTGAGGTCAAGAGATTGAGACCATCCTGGCCAACATGGTGAAACTCCATCTCTACTAAAAACACCAAAAAAAAAAAAAAAAAAAAAAAAATTAGCCAGGGTGGTGGTGGGCGCCTGTGATCCCAACTACTCAGAAGGCTGAGGCAGGAGAATCGCTTGAACGCAGGAGGTGGAGGTTGCAGTGAGCTGAGATGACGCCAATGCATTCCAGTCAGGGCTACAGAGTTGGACTCCGTCTCAAAAAAACAAAAAAAAAGAAAGAAAAGGAATATTGGAAAGCACCAATATGAGAAGTACAAATTAAACAACAGTAACACAGTAACCACAAAGATGCATGAAAAATTAACATAACTCCTCTTAACATCTTTTTATCTTCACCTACATATTACCTGCTTTCTTTTTTTAAAAATCGCTGCCACATCACCGTTTAATAAACTGAATTCATCAGTCATCTATTCTTTGAGTTTCAAATTGGCTCTCTACGGAACAATACATTAACCTTATGCAGTTGTTATCCTGAAATCCTCCATTTTAGTGGGTATATTTTGTCTTTAATGGCAAACTTGTGAAGATTTTTATAAAATAGTCCCAGTGTGACTTGCAAAGAAATATGTTTTATATCCTATGCACATAACCAATTCACTAGCTGGATTAGCTTTAATATTCCCACCCAAAAGAACAGCATGTGTTAGTCCTTTTAAATGCAACATTGTGCCTTTTTCTATCTGAAGAGGAGGGCAAGCTTAGGGGAAAAAAAAAATCAATCTTTAAATTCCTCTAACTTGTTCAGTACACAGGTGTGTTTCAATGAACTGCAGCAATTTCAGCTGATTGGGGCACTGACGTCTGTGGAATCACAGAGAGCTCGGAGCTGCAACGTTATTTCCTCAGAATCTCTATGAATGTATTGCTTTTTTTGTGTCACTTTCACCTTTGGGAAAATGGCCCAATATTTAGAGAATAAAAACACAAAGAAACTACAAGCTGCAAGCTCAAGCGACATTAGGTACTTCATTTAGGAATCTAGAAAATAGAATTTTAAAAGGAGAGAAGGCACATGGAAATATCAGGGTCATTTAAATGCACTAAATACACAAGCAGGTCATATCTGAGAGCCACAAGTTCGCGAGAAAGGCTCTTATCAGGTGACTCACATGATCAAATAAAGGAGCATAGTATAGAATACAAGGTGAACTCATTATGCTCAGTATTGTGTCATTTTGGAAAAGGATTAGAATATATACAACATATAGATTATGTGATAAAAAAAAATTAGCTGGAATCAAGAGAACCGGTGTCTATTGCTGGCTAAGAAACAAAATAGCCGTGTGTCTTCTAGCAGTCATATACGTTTTTGAATCTCTCTGTCTTTGTCCCTTTATAAAATGCAGAAAGGAAGTGAATGATTTTAAAATGCCTTTGTTAAAATATAGCAGAGAAAGGATTAAACCATATCTGTTCATATAGTCTTTGAAATACATTTTTGTATTGAATTATGTTGCTGTAGCAATATATATCACTCTGGTTGTGTGATTACATGGTGTTAGTCCCTTGCACTTACCCAGAACGGTGAGATAGGCCTTGGAAGTTTTGACAGGCATCGTAAATAAAGAACAAGTGTACTGTCCTTCATCAGAGAGAGACACGTCACTGACACTAATACTCAATTCATGCCAGGAAGCGCGAACCAGCTCAATCCTATTGTCCCTTAGAGCTGGAAAGAGAAAATATTGAAAACGTAAATAAGAACATCAGAAAAAGTCAGTATTTTTAGACTATATATTTTCAACACAATACAATAAATGTTTTCTTTGGCCATACATTGAAATCTTACTTCTTGGAACAGTTTAAAAGAAAGTTTAAATACATTAAAATATTTTATCAGATATTTAAAAATCAAAGTAGAATTAGGTGCTCCTTAATGTTTTCAGAAATCACTTTATAATTACATGATTACATCTAATACAATACTTTAGATGAGGTAGATACTGATGTTGATAAACATAGCTTTCCTCTGCAAATCTTTCATAGAATACCAGTGCCAAGAAAAACTATAAACAAAGTGGGTTCACTTCTATGGAGAGATAAATTTGGTAAACTGTGACTGAGGCAGGCCTTCCAAGGCAACAACAAAAATATTAGCATATTAAAAGCTCCCTGCAGTAGAGGCACTTGAACTATTTAAACTTGAGCTGATACTGAGCAGAAAGGCACCTGTAAACTATCCGACTTTTAAATTTGCTCTGATTGGTTGGTGCCTCCGCTGTACTGTAAGTTAATGCAGTCTTTCGTCTGAATCACCTTTTCTATCACAAGACACTCATTTTCACAGAAGATATTTTAGCATCTTGCTGAATTACGCTTCACTTGACTCATTTTGGGGGAGAAAAAAAGCATTAAAAAGTTTATCATTATGTGCTCCACTAAGTAGAGCTGTAAAATCTGGAATTAAGCAAGCGGCAAAAAAAAAGTATACTCTAAATGGTAGAAAGAGTGAGGAGGACCAGTTAAACACACCAGCACCCAAGGAAAATCCCAGTAGCTTCCCAAACAACAGTAAAAGATGATCCAGACCCAGCTTCTCCCAACCACAACCTAGAAACAGAAGTTAGTCTAGGTAGACATATTTTTTATTGCTGGTCAAATGAGAATCCATCCACCAATATCAGGAGAGACTGGGTTACCTGCAAGGGGAACGAAGTAGGAGCCTTACTAACAGCAAACAGCTAGGGAAAGTGACCTGTTTTTCCAAGGTGCCTAAGACTTCCCCTTGCCATCTGGAGGTACTGAACAGATAAGCAGCTCTAGTAGTGTGTGTGGAAAGTGAGGCAGGAGGGTACACACAGGGACGGGATGTCTCTACAACAAGTACAGAGCCCTGGAAGTAATCCTCTTTTCATTAGCTAGAGCAAGGGTACGCAACCCCTAGGCCATGGGCCAGTTCCAGTTTGCAGCCTGTTAGGAACCAGGTCACCCAGCAGGGGGTGAGTCATGAGCTAGCCAGCATGACTGCTTGAGCTCTGCCTCCTGTCACATCAGCAAGGGCACTTCTCATAGGAGAGTGAACCCTGTTGTGAACTCTGCATATGAGGCATCTAGGTTGCGTGCTCCTTGTGAGAATCTAACTAATGCCTGATGATTTGAGGTCAAACAACTTCATCCCAAAACCATCCCCCACACACACCACCCACCATCCATGGAAAAATTGTCTTCCACAAAACCAGTTCCTGGTGGCAAAAAGGTTGGGGACTGCTGAGCTAGAGCATATTTTACCTCCCCTAGACCACTACAGCTTAGCCTGGGGAATCTCCTCTTGTCTCTTAGGTGGTCCAGAAGAGATCAGTGTGGTCCCCAGTAGAATTAGATAAATCAACGTGTCCAAATAGCAGCACAAAGTCCCTACAAATTAAATTCTCATTAGAACCACAGCCCATAATTGAAAGCTAGGACTAGCAACTGCTTCTGAGAATAAATTTAATTAGCATCCAGAGTCTCTTAACATAATAACCAAAATGCTCAGCATATAATAATTTAAAAAACTTACTAGTCATAATGAACACCAGGAAAATCATAACTGAATGAGAAAAAATGATCAACAGATGCTTATACTGAGATGAATCAAATATTGAAATTTTTGACAAAAATTTGAAGAAGCCATTATAAAATTACTTTAATAAGCAATTACTAATTATCTTGGCACAACTGAAAAAAACATAAAACCTTAGCATGCAAAATGTTATTAAAAAAGGATGTTATAGAAATAAAAATATAAAAGCCAATATAAAAACTAATTGGATTTGCTCTATAATACAGTGAAAATAACAGAGGATAGAATCCGTTAATTTAAAGACAGAGAAATATAATTCACCCAATCTGAACAGCTGAGAGAAAATAGAATGATAGAAAGAAAAGATAGGAAAGAACAGAGCCCCAGGGACCTGTGAGGCAATACCAAATATCTGTCAGTGGTATCATTAGAGTCCCAGAAGGAAAGAAGAAAGAGAGTGGGACAAAAGGAGTATTCAAAGAAATAATGGTTGAAAACATTCCATATTTGGCAAAAGTCAGGAAGATACAGAATCAATCAAGAAGCTGAGTGAAACCCAAGTAGGAAAAACCCAAAGAACTGTATGTCAAGATACATCAAAAGGAAACTTCTGAAAACAAGCATTACTGCCTGAGCTCCACCTCCTGTCAGATGAATGGGGGCACTTCTCACAGGGGAGTGAACTCTACTGTGAAAACTAGACGAAAACTAGACAAACTTCCTGAAAGGAGCCCAAGAGAATGGCTTATTACCTGTAAGAGAATACAAATTCAAATGACAATACATTTCCCATTTCAAATCATGGAGGCCAGAGGAAGTGGTGCGTTTTTCAACTCCTGAAAGAAAAGAGCTGTCAACTATGATTTCTTAACCAGTAACACTATCCTTTAGGAATCAAGATGAAATACATATGTTCTTAGAAGAAAGAAAAACAGATAATTTGCCTCTAGCAGGACTGTCTTAAAGAAAAATTAAAGTTTTTCAAACATAAAAGAATTAGTAATAAGAGGAAGTATTGAAGCACCAAGAAGAAGGAACAAAAATAATAGCAAAATATGAGAAAATAGAATAGATTACCCTTTTTCTGAGTTTTTTTCAAATACGTGATTAAAACAAAAAGCGTAACTTTGATAGTGTCCACCATTATTAGAGAAGGAATACTCAAGACAAGAAAAAAAGTGGATAGGGAAAAGATACCTAGTGGAAAGTAAAGTTTCCATACTTGAAGTGGTAAAATGTTGCTACCACTTCAGTTGTACCACAACTGTACCACACAGTCTAAATGTTGTAGACTGTGTAAATAACATCTGTTAATTGCAATACCCAGAGAAGCCACTAAGAAAGGCATACAAAGAATACACTCAAAAACTCTATAAATAAAGATGGAATCCATTTATATGATGTTTTGAGATAACAAAAGTATAGAGGTAGAGAACAGAGTTTGGTTGCCAAGGGCTAGGGATGGCAGGGGGTGATGGAGAGTAGCGGGACATGGGTGTGGCTCTGAGAGGAAGAAGGGATCCTTGTGGTTCTGGAACTGTTTTGTCTCTTGATTGAAGTGATGGATACATGAATCTATGCATGTAATAACATTGTCTAGAAGTAAACATATATACACACACACTTACACATAGGAACACAAAAACAAATACATGTAAAACTGATGAAAACCAAATAAGACTATTGAACTGTATCAGTGTCCGTTTCCTCACTGTGATGTTGTTTCATAGCTTTACAGCTGTTTCTTGGGTGAAGGGTACACAAGAGCTCTCTGTATTATTTCTTACAACTGCATATAAATCTACAAAAAATTTGATTAAAAAATTTTAATTCACATTTGACGGAGTAGGGGGAACAGTTAGGATATCAAAGCTTAAAATTCAATGTACACATTTGCTACACAAGAGGGTGATCCCAAATGCCATATATTTTTAAATTACCTGCACCTTCCCTATATGCTTTGTGAGAGGAGCAGATAATTATAAAATATATAACCTTTGGGAAAATTCTAAATCTTCGTGATTCTAAATACCTTTAAAAAATCATCCTTCCACACACTCAAATAATAAATACCTAAATGATTGTATCCCCTTTGCTGTCATTCTTTGTGAACTGTAATTGTTTAGGAAGATATATACTTGCAAATATTTTTAAAATTGATTTATACTGAACGTGAAAAATAAAGCAGGTCTGTGCTTGTGACTGTATTTAGATACAGCACACTTAAAAAAATTTCTATTTCATACTCTATCTCCTACATGCCATGATATAGATGTCTTGTTTAGCTGCCAGAGGAAAATAGTAGGGCACAAATTTGTTATTGTCACAGTAGGAACTCATGCTATATCAACCCCTTTTTAAAACAATGATTTATTCACCTAAATATTTATCTTATATGAGTATATGTATTTATATATAATTTTATAATTTTTATTTCTATGTGTACATATATATTAAATATATATGTATATTATATATACTCATGTATTTTGTTCACACATTTTTTAAGAGGTCACCAAAAGGAAAAATCTCAAATTCCTGCCATGATACTGTATGGATAGAACATGTTACCCACCTCCTGTGTTCAATTTCATTTTCCCTAACACAGGTTCCATTGACACAGACAGCGCTTACAATTCTCAGTGAATCCTGACAAATGGAATTTAACTCTATTTTAGCCAGACTGTATTTTGGAACCTGTATAACATCGCTAAAGTAAAACTGAATTGCTCAAAACATACGAATATCAGACTTTCATATTTAAACCATTTTCACTGAATAAGGCTAAAGGTAGTGATTTGAAATCAAAAGGCTTGGCTCCAGACATTTGTGTGAGGTCAGTTTCTGGTGATAATAACTTCTGATTCCTTCCATCTTTGGATTATGATGAGAATTGAATGATATCATGTATAATGTAAAGTGACTTAAAATACATCTTCAGTGACATTTTAAAATTATTTGGGGTTTGGAATCCTGAGGGTAAACTAGATATTTTAGTGTCTGAAATGTTTCAATCAGTTCAACTTACCAAATCACATAATACTTTCAGTTATTTATATGATTATTACCAGCCGTGACTAATTAAAAACTAGGCTCTGAAAAGTGGAACATATGAAGTTTTATGTAAGTTTCATTAGAGGTTAATCATATTAACTTCAGCAAGTTACTTAAATATATCTCAGTTGTCTATGAGGTAAAACTCATAGACATCACAGTGCTACATCACAATGAAAGTATAAAGAACGTGGTTTAGAATTTTAGATCTGAAATATATGAATATATATTTTAAAATGGACAACACATTCTTAAGGACCAAGAAACTGCCAAAATTACTACATGGATTATTTATTGTGTACATTTTCTTAATAGTTTATTGGCTAAACACTAGAGCTGCCTAACACGATTTTCCATGAACTGAATATTTTAAGTAAATCCTACATCCACACTGTTAATCTTTTCAAATTCACAAACACTTATGATGTCATCTACAGTTCACTTTAAAACAGCATTTCAAGTACAAAAGAATATGGAAAAAACCTGTAATAGTCCAAAGAGGAATATACTATAACTCAACGGGTTCCCTGTGAGCAGGAACCTTGTTTCACTATTTCAGCACCCTGAGCTATAGCTATATACACAGTAGGCATTCATTCAGAGAGTAGCTATTGAATTGAAACTGAGAGCTAAACTCTGTGTAGATGTGATAAGAACAGAGTGAAAAAGAGCTGAACTAGGAAGTCCTCTTCAATATCTCTCCACAGGATCCCCCATGGGACAGAAGCCAAAAAAAAAAAAAAAAAGAAAAAAAAAACAGAAGAAAAAAAATGTTCCATTTAGACACTGTTAAGTATAAAAGAGCTAGAAATATCATGCTACAAAAATTTTTTTTAAGTAAGTGACAGTTCACTGGAAAATGATCTGAACTACTGGATAAGTGAACTTTGAAAATATTTTCATTTTACCTTATGGTTTCCCAAAACACAAAAGGCCATAGTTAATCAGTGACCATTCATATCATTTAACTTTTCTGTGTAGCAGTTCCCAAATATATAGTGAACCTAAATAAAGAATTGTAATATTGTCAGCAGAAATATATTCAATCTTCTAAAAAATGTTTCCCTTTGAGGACACAGAATATAAATCATTACCTGAATGTCCTTTTCAATAATAAATTTAAAACACAAACATTTTATTTAAAAATATTTTAAAACATTAAACTAGGATCGAATAAAGAATAAAAGAAATGAGCATGTGTAATAAAAGAAAAAAAGATCATTATTCACATATCAGAGAGATTAAAAATAAGCTAATGGGTTAAGTAGGCCACTTTGAGGTCATGCCCTAACAGCCATTTAGTTGCCTGCTACCCACCGGTGAGGTAATTTAACAGTTCAAAACTCTAAATTCTGAAAGATTTCATCTTGGCTGCGTATAACACTCTACTATATGACCAATGAGTAAAATGATATTAAATAGTACTTAATTCTGGATAAAATGATTTTTCCAATACACCATTGGTTTCAAATGGTTCATCAATCATACAAATGTGTATTTTGGATTCATGCTGAATAAAATAAAAATGCCAAAGACAATTAATTGGAGGATTTTAGACACATTTTATGCCCATTCCTAACAAAAGGTACCAGCATATTTAGTAAGTTGTATATTAATTAGTTTCAGATCAAATTAACTTAGTAAGAATAGTACTGTTTAATTTATGTAGCATTATTTATTCAAGAAGCTGCTAGCAATTTGTTAATACTTGCATTAATAGTTTTCTTTCCTTAAGTGTTATATTTATAAAGTTGATCACATACTCCTTGCTGGAAACTTTAAAAAGTATCTTTAAATTGATTTCTAGTGAGTAATAATTCATGTCACATTTTAGAATGCTTAAATCATGATTGAAAAATTATATTTTATTGTGAGTCACTTTTAAGAGGACATTAAAATGCAACATTTCTTACATTTTTTTTCTAGTTCACCCATTGGACATGAAACTTCCCCAAATTGGGGTTATGATATACCTTTTTGGACTTTTTTCAAGGCCTCACACATGTCATGGTACATATTGATACCCATTAGTAATTTATTAGATGAAATTGAATATATGGATTATTAATCTTCAGCATACAATAGTCTACAATTGTATTAATAACATTTTGGAAAATTCCATGTATTAAGTGAATATTTTATACTGTGTGATTTTTTATCATTATAATTCATTATATTTTATAGACAAGTACTAAAGGAAAACCTACATCAGGATGATAGAAATCACTTCAAGTATCCCTTGGCTACATAAATTCTCAATGTTAATATAATTAATGCCTTAAAAGTATAACATTTTACACCATAAGCTTTAGCCAAGGCAAATATTGTACACATTTAAAAGGTTTTAAATGTATTTAATCTCCAACCAGTAAGTTTCATTTCCTAACCTAAATTCCATGTCACTGATGTGGTAGGATTTCAGCAACCACAGGGTGTCAGCCTTCAATTCCCTTAGCCTCAGTGCGTGTGCTCTCCACCCAAGAATCCCACTTAATTCCTACAGAAAGTGTAGATGTGTCAGTACAATAAGCCAAGTGTTACCTATGGGAAGATGTACTTAAAAACTACCCAGGCAGGAGAATGGCGTAAACCCGGGAGGCGGAGCTTGCAGGGAGCTGAGATCGCACCACTGCACTCCAGCCTGGGCGACAGAGCGAGACTCCGTCTCAAAAAAAAAAAAAAAAAAAAAAAACAAAAAAACAAAAAAACTCTACCCATAAGGCCTTTGAAGCAATATGGAATTTTATTTTGCTCTCTGTTGCCTGAGAGTAGACTACTTCCTCTGTTTCTAACTTTGTTCTCTAAGGTTACCCACACAAACACTGCTACTTTTAGACTTCTGCAACAGGCTTGCTGTCTGCACATTGTCCACCGAGACCTCTGCTAATTGCTTACTCTGCTTTACTCCTATTGTTTTCCCCCAAGCTGGTCACTAACAGGACTGACTCATGCAATCTGCCAGATCTGTTTTTTTCAGGTGAAATCTCTACTTCCCCCAAGGATCAGAATCCGGACAAGAATTTGAAGCTTCAGTGAGGACAACTTTGTTTTTTATATACTAGAATAATTTTTCTGCTAATTAGATCTGTACCCTAATAAATCAGAAAGGAAAACTAAGTCAAACTATAATAAAGCTTACAAAAAGGTCATAAGTCTAAGACTTAACACTTGTCAGATGTTATACTTTGTATCTGGAGCTGTATGATGAAAATATGCCACTAGATATTGCAAAAGAGGCAAGATGAAAGAAATCTAACCAGTCTTATTATCAAAATGTTATTTTATTTGTTGGTAGCTCCATACAATCTTATTGGATATATTAAAATCAGTATGTGTCATTTGTAATAGTACAAATTGCAAGGGGAAAAAAAATAAGATCTGTGTTATAGACGGAATAAAATATCAAACAAGTGAATCTTTTTCTGTTTTGTTCTTTTACAGTCATACAACATAAAACAATCTAAATCAATCTTCTGGAAAATTGGTAAAAACCACCACTGCTCCAGCGCTCCTATTTGGTATACCAAGTTTCAGCCTGGACTGAATTTTTACTGAAACCAGAGTCAATGGAGTTTTCGAATAGAAATGCAAGCAGAACCTATGCAATAAATCTGGAAACTGTGTCACTATTTGAAGAAAGTTTTTCAGTAACAGAATTTCAGTTTCTACACCCTAGTATTTCTATGTTTGGTATGGTAGTTTTATGAGAGAAGACTGTTAACAGATAGCCATCAAAATTAATTAACTACTAAATTCTAATACACATTTTCAAGAGCCTTATAGAGACAAAATATTTCCTCTCCATCCCCTAAAAATAAACGTTTGTGAATATTCTGTTTCCTTCTTCAAAACACAGTATTTCCCTAGGTGTTTGTCACATTACCGTTTTCATTTTTCTGGAGAAAATATATTTTGGTATTTGATAGCATTCACAATTTGAGACCACTCACTATTGGCCTAGATCTTTAGAACTAGAAAATGCTGTGGTATTTGAACCATACAATTTTTGTAAGCCCTCATTCTTTTTAACAACCTACAATATATTGGTCTCCTCATAGACATATGAAATTCGTTTTTTATATCTAACTATAAAACCACCATATGTAGCCATGTGGTGTAACTCTCATGTAGCATTTATATCAAAGAGACAAGAAGATTATATGTCATGCTATTATGGAAATGCATACACAAAGGTAGACTGGGAATCCAAACCATCTGCCTTCATTAGATAGAGAAATCAGCCCTTGGTATTGATAATCTGTCTTGTAATTTTACAGGATCCCATAGTCTGTGAAAGCCTTTGGTTGATGCTTACAACACAGGAAGGGAAAATTACTCCAGACTACATTGTGTACAATTCTAATAATCCCAAAGTTGTTCCTTTCACAGCCTGAAATTTGGAATAAATTTTTCACAGTTCTGTTTTCATTAAGGTAATAACATAATTATTTAATGAAATAAACAACTTCTTAGAGTACACAAACTGAAAATCCAGGAACATGTTGTACAATTAAGAAATTGTTCATTTTTATATTTTTAAAATGTAGGCATAACCATAAAAATATTAAAATAATATAAATTGTATTAATAATAGTCCATTATTTTCTATGAAATGAGTTTAATATTTTTCATTGCCAATATATTTTTGCTACGGAAAGTTTAACCACTTGATCTTGCTTTCTTCCTTCAGTTTCCCCAATTCTTACTAATTTTTCCCTTTTGGGGATGGAGGAGGTGTGTGTGAATTTTTCACAAATAAAATATTATCTTTAAAAAATTAGCAAGTTACTGATTATAATAAATATTGTTTCTAAGATATCTCACATACATCAAAAATTCAATGAGAAAGTGATGAGTAATACAAATTTTAAAAATTATCATTAGAATTTGAAGAATGACATCCTATTTTTTGCATTTAATTTAATTTTATTTTTTTGAGACGAGTTTCACTCACTCTGTCACCCAGGCTGGAGTGCAGTGGAACAATCTCAGCTCACTGCAACCTCTGCCTCCCTGGTTCGAGAGATTCTCCTGTCTCAGCCTCCCCAGTAGCTGGGATAGCAGGCACCCACCACCATGCCTGACTAATTTTCCTACTTTTAGTAGAGACGAAGTTTCACCATGTTGGCCAGGTTGGTCTTAAACTCCTGACATTAAGTGATCCGCCTGCCTTGGCTTCCCAAAGTGCTGGGATTACAGGCTTGAGCCACCACGCTTGGCTGGCATCCTACTTTTTAAGGCATTTTCTATGATATTGAATTTTCTTTCTTTAAATGATTTATTTTTCTTTATCACAGAGTGATCTGAATTGGTTTTGAACATTCCATTTATATGAAGTTACATGTTAACATTTAGAAATTGTGTTAATGCTCTGGCTTGAATGTCTCCTCCGTAGCTCACATTGAGATTTAATTGCCATTGTAACAGTATTAAGAGGTTGGCCCTTTAAGGACTGATTAGGTCATGAGGGCTCTTCCTTATGGAGCATTTTAATGACTTTAACAAAGAAGTTTTGGGAAGTGCCCTTCTACCTTCTGCCATGATACAGCACAAAGACCCTTGCCAGATGCCAGCACCATGTTCTTACACTTCAGCCTCCAGAACCATGAGCCAAGTGAATTTCTACTGTTTGTAAATTACCCAGTCTGTGGTATTTTGTTATAGCAACATGCAACAGACTAAGACAGTCAATGTAAACAAAATTTCATGACATTCAAATTGATAACAAGTTTTAGCAAAAGGCAGAAAAAATAAATGTAAAAAGGAGAGGCGGCATATTTTAATACTTTGCCACAACTAAAAGATAAAATTTTGGAAAATTTAAGCATATTTTCTTGTAGTATATAGTATTGAGTGTATCTAAAGTGTATATATATATAATGTATAAAAATAAATATAAATTTATATAAAGTATAAATATAAATACAATAATATGTATACATTGTACATATGAATAAATATATAGATAAGTGAGAAGGGCAGTTTAAGATGGAGTAGGGCAAAAAGCCAATGTAAAATTAAAATTATTGAAGTTGTGACTCCTAGGGCGAATGAAAGTGACTGATGAAAGGTAATTTGATAAATGTCTTTTATAAATGAGTATAATAAGGGCTTTTTTTTTTTTAGTAATTCATGTAAGAAATGTTCCAAAACTTACCAAAAAGATTGGAAAAAATATACATCAAATTAGACATATCATGTGAAATTTATAATAAAAGAACACATCGTGTTTTATTAAATATAATGGTTCAGCAGTAACTGTGAATTCCTACTTTGTAGCTAGGTTGAAATGAGATATACTGTGGAGGTGACTTCTGAAACCCAGAGAGAAAGCTCTGAACACACACTGCTCTCACTAATTCTCAAGAGGGAAATCCATAGTGTGATATGTACAGCTTCAAAGTCTTCTGTACTTGCTGACTCCACCACCATCATAGGAATCTTTGAGATCTAGACTCATAGGCTTTGAGCTTGACTTGGCCTTGGTTACACAGGCAGCCCAACAACCAGCTTACACTGTAGAAAAGATCCTGGCTGTCTCTTAGGGAGCTTTCACTGAGATAATGGGGACAGTATGAAAGGAAAGATTGTATAAAATAGTTTTCCAATGCAGGAGAGAATAAGAAAAATACATGACTTGAAAATAATTTGCTAATAAACTGTGTTTTGTTTGTATGTTCCACAACATATTTTGAATAGCCACACCATACAAATATTTTGGAGAATTTTCCAACTGGACCAAAAAAAAATGCCCTTTAAAAAAATTCTTAAAGAACTGGATACCTACCAACCATGTGATCAATAGAAGGGCAGTAAATAAACCTAATGTCTCATCAAAGATGGATATAGGAACACAGTCATCACATAGAGGAAAAATCGCATGATGATGGTGATGGTGATGATGATGACGACGACGACGATGATAGAGTAACGTTAATTTACGGAGTATGCACTATCTGACAAAACATTTGCTAAGTGTTTACATAGATTTTTCTACCTTTTATCTTCACAATAGCTCATTGAAACTTACACTAGCATTATTTCTCTTCTAAAGATGAGAAACCTAAACATCAGAGAGGTTCAGTAACTCACCCAAAGTTACATAGATAATATATATCTGAACACAGATGAACAGATGAGTGTTCAGCCAGTCTGACTCTAAAACCTATAGATCTCTTAAATATCACATTCAAGTAACTTCCTAGCTAATAATTACTAATGCTCATATTCAATCTGTTTGAAAAGCTGTGATGGTATCTTATTAAATATAAGACTGATGATAGATTAACCAGACTTAGAAAACATTCAGTGGTTTTGATGTGCATTCTCTAATGATTAGTGATGTTGAGAATTTTTTAGTGTATGTTTTGGCCATGTGTATATCTTCTTTTGAAAACTGTCTGTTCATGTTTTGCCCACTTTTTAATGGGGTTGTTTCTTCATGTAAATTCAACTTCCTTATAGTTGCTGGATATTAGACCTTTCTCAGATGCATAGTTTGCAAGCATTTTATCCCATTCCGTAGTTTGTCAGTTCACTCTGTTTATAGTTTCTTTTACTGTACGGAAGCTCTTAAGTTTAATTAGATCTCATTTGTCAACTTTTGCTTTCGCTGTGATTGCTTTTAGCATCTTCACCATGAAAGCTCTGTCAGTTCCTATGTCCAGAATATTATTGCCTATGTTGTCTTCCAGGGTTTTTATAGTTTTGGGTTTTACATTTAACTCTTTAATCAATCTTGAGTTGATTGTTTTGTATATTGTATAAGAAGGAGAGTGTAAAATAGTTCAACCATTGTGCAAAGCAATGTGAGGATTCCTGAAAGAGCTAAAAACAGAATTACCATTCAACCCAGCAATCCCATTATGGGATATATACCCAAAGGAATAGAAATCATTCTACCATAAAGACATATGCATACATTTTTTTTCATTGTAGCACTATTCACAGTTGCAAAGACATGTAATTAACCTAAATGTCCATCACTGGTAGAATGGATAAAGAAAATGTGGTACATATATACTATGGAATATTACACAGCCATACAAAAGAACAAGATCATGTCCTTCGTGGGAACATGGATGGAGTTGAAGGCT
The DNA here is from genome assembly GCF_043159975.1 of Macaca nemestrina. Lineage (NCBI taxonomy): Eukaryota > Metazoa > Chordata > Mammalia > Primates > Cercopithecidae > Macaca > Macaca nemestrina. Next base: position 193,716,047 of record NC_092126.1, read on the forward strand.
ATCATCCTTAGCAAACTAGTGCAGGACAGAAAACCAAATACAGCATTTTCTCACTTATAAATGGGAGCTAAATGAGGAGAACACACAGACACAAAGAAGGGAACAGACACCAGGGCTTACCTGAGGATGGAAGAGGGGAAGAAGGAAAGATCAGGAAAAAATAACTAATGGGTACTAGGCTGAATACCTTGGTGACAAAATAATCAGTACAACAAATCTCCATGACACAAGTATACCCATATAACAAATCTGCCCTTGTACCCTGAACCTAAAGTAAAAGTTAAAAAAAAAAATCAACAGCAACAACAACAACAAGTTAGTTAGCCCAAACAAGCTAAATGACTCTTTGTCTATGCATCTATTCAAGATAAATAAGGAATTTTACCAAGCAGAAAATACTAAGTCGGTGCTGCATTTTGAAGTGATCAGAATTGTTTCTAATGAGCCCAGGAGATCTCATGTTATAGTAAGAACAGTATAAAAGTAATCTCCTGCCATACACACTGGGATTGGCAGTGGTAGATTACATTCGAGAAGGTTCAGAACTCACAAGTAAAATGTAGGCAGATAGAATCGGGCAAGGTGGCTCACCCCTGTAATCCCAGCACTTTGGGAGGCCAAGGCAGGCGGATCACGAGATCAGGAGATTGAGACCATCCTGGCTAACATGGTGAAATGTCTCTACCAAAAATACAAAAACTAGCAGGGCGAGGTGGCGGCGCCTGTAGACCCAGCTACTAGGGAGGCTGAGGCAGGAGAATGGCGGGAACCCGGGAGGCGGAGCTTGCAGTGAGCAGAGATGGCGCCACTCACTCCAGCCTGGGCCACAGAGCGACACTCCGTCTCAAAAAACAAAAATAAAAATAATTTTTAAAAAATGTAGGCAGAAAAAGGAAACAAGAACTTTAACAGCAATGAATCACGGGCATGGTGGTAGTTAGAAGTATCTGAGATCCCATAAAAATTAGGAAAATTGAAATCCCAGATGAGCTCTACGGGACCACCTGTGTTAATGAGCCTCAAATTAGGGCCTGGGTTAAGAACCAGCACATTTATGAACCATTTAGTTGTAGAACAAAAAGGAATTTGAGGGTAATATGAATGTCCCCTCTCATCACACATCGTATCTGAAGAAATACCTTCCTGCTAAAGAATGAATGGAACGAAGCTGACTACTTTTCTAAAAAAAAAAAAAAAAAAAAAAAAAAAAAAAAAAAAAAAAAGTTTTATTCCATATTTACATTCAGTAACGAATTGTTTAGTGAAGGGCTGTCATGCGACCAGATTCAGTCAAAAAAATGTGAGTAAAGTGATACATTTCACTGCATTGCCGAGCTTTAAGAAGTTAGCAGAGCTTCTGTCCAGTTAGCTGAGCTAGTGAAGTTTTAGCATTACCATAACAGAAAAAAATGAATTAACTAAAAAGTAAAATGGGCAGCATGAAAAATACGATTTATCATAAAGGGATATCATTCTTAAAAAATTACTATAGAATTTGCTACAAAAACCAGAAAAATATTATAAAAGTGTTTAAATCCTCAATATGCTGTAAGAAGATATAAACTCCATTAAAAAAACAGAAAGACACATAGAAAAACTAATCTGAAATATTACAATAAAAGATCAAATTAAAAACGGAGATGAAGATAAAGGTTCAAAAGAAGAATTCAAGCCCAAACTCAGAGTAGCCAAAGCTGTATAAACGCAGTGCAGAACGGAAACAATGATTTAGTTAACCAGCTTGAGATAGCTCAGAAAGCAGAAGGCAAGGAGTACATACAAGAGAAGGAAAAGATTACACACAAAGACAAATTATTGAGAAAAATAACACTATGACAGCACAATTGAAGGCATATTAGTAGCATAATTTCTATAGCTAAAAGTCATTTGTGTTTTCATTAGAATAGTTATTAAATCTCAAAAACAAAGGAGTAATTTCATCACAACTTTGAGGACAAAAATTTCATAACCAACCACTTTATCTTCCACATGATATTGCAATAGAAAAATTGTTACACATTCAAGGTCTCAGAACAATATTACCTATTTACCTAAGAAATTCATTAGGCAATCAAGATAATAGACTGTCAATTAAGGTAAGAATTGCATCATTCGAGTGAAAGTCGTTTCCGTTTTAACCTACATTTGTATGAAAAAAACTGGCATCATGGATTTATAATAATGAAAAAGTATAAATAAATTAATATCCAACATTGTAATTTTAATGGAATATTAGAAAGCTTTCATGTTATAACCCTGAAAACCTTTACAATAGGAAAATAATATAACCTTAATTGAAAATAGAAGAGAAAGATGTAAAAAAAAAAAGTGTTCAATATGTTATCTATTCTATAATAAAATAGAAAATGTATCTAAATAGATTGATGAAATTTGGGACTCTTTTCTTGCTTCTTTGAGCTTTTCTGAATTTTAAAATTTTTATCAGCTAAGTTCTATGATATCTATTTATCTATTTTTAAAATGTTATGCTGAGAAGATATAAAATAAAAATCACAGATTATAGTGTTGGTACCTTATTATATTACTACTGAAATTGACTATTTGCTAGCTGTAGAGCTGATTCACTTGTTTAGACTGTGTTTTAGCAAGAAACATGGCGTAAGATCTCATCTTAAGATGTGAAAGCAAGGCAACACGGAAATAGATGAGGCTCCAGAAAACAAAAGAAAAAGGAAAAGGAAGTGGTGATTACATTAATCATGTGAAAGTCTTCTTATACTTGCCAATTCACTATTTTCATCACTATTCAAGATCAGATACCAATTTTCTGAAGAAGTGTACAATGCTATTTAAAGAAAATCACCCATAAAATAAGCATAATTCCAAATTTTTCAAAGTATTTCTTCTTGTAGCACTAAATACTTCTTAAGTTCTTATGCTGAAACAATACAATTCACTATGCTTGATTTATGTATTACACAGATGTGGATCTTCATTATGGCTTCCCCAGATTTTGAAAAATAAATCCTTTTTAAAATATTTAATGTTTAAGAAACATTTCTTTCAAACAAAATACATTTACTCTTGAGACTGGTAACAGCATAAATGTTCTCATCTGTGATAGAGGACATAATATTATGGGAAATATTTCCACGATAAAATAATATATAATCAATATATTCTTTATGTATTTATTTATGAGGATTAGGAAGAAAACAATCTTTAAGACACATAGGAGCACACAATAAATGTGACAGACTTGAGTGATGACATAATACTGTTTTGTCTGTGATGGTGACACAAAACAGCAAAGGACACAAAACCGTCAGTCTTCTTGTTTATCTTCTATCTGAAACTAATAAAAGAAGGAAGGTGATTGACAGCATCTAGACATAGACCCTGTCTTAGACATACAGTTGTTACATTTTACACATACACAAAAGTACTATCTTGATGGTTTTAAAGATGCTTTACTTCTCTAACTTTCTAAGCTGTCATCTTTATCTAAAAATAATAATAAGGGAATTTATAGTATGATTATACTAAATGTTAAATATTATCCCTCTTAGAAATGACTATTTTTTTCATAATTTGTGAAATTCAGGCTGTTATTCATTCTATTAGAAATTATCCTGTTAAAAAATTGCACAAACTTGAATCTGTAAGAAATGACTACTTCTTAATGTACTATCTGTATAGAATGAATACACGTTTGTGCATGCGTGTATGTGTTATATGTGTGTTTGTGTATGTGTGTATGTATATGTACATATTTATGTGTTCGGGTAGAGAGAGATTAGACCAGTCATGCTGAAAGTAGGAAAGTAGGAAAAGAATAATGGGGGCAAATGGAAAAAAAAAAAACAGAAGAACACATAAAATTGAATTTTTTATAATATATATTTTTTTCAAATATATAAATTATTTATTAAAACATTCCTTCGAAACACTGAATATGTATAGAGGAAGTTCCAAAGAAGTAGAAAGTGCCTGTACTGATTTTTAAGAGGTTGCAATTTATTTGAAGGAGACTAAATGTACAGATATAAAATACGTAGGTGATAATTGCAAAGCAACATGAAAACAAGTGAATAATAATGTGGCATAAAATTCATAAATCAGAGCTAGGGATAGAATGTAATTAAATAAGACTCTAATGAATCAAGTTCATTAGAAACTGTTCTAGAAACTTTGAATATGGAGTTAGGACAGTGACTGACTGAAATCTGCAGAAGGATGTTAAATGTCAAAACTTAGCTCCAACAAAAGAAAAGACGGACTCAGTAACAGGGTGGGTAGGTCCAGAAAAGGTAACAGTATCTCAGCAAGCCCAAATATATACTGATCTCTTGCCACCCACACTTATTTTGCCTTTCTTAGTAAAATGTTAGTAATTACTGGTAGGCAAGCAAAACTTGTCCACTTCGGGGTTCTCTGCTACTATTGTTGTTGTTATTATTATTATTATTATTATTATTATCATTATTATTATTATTATTTAAGACGGAGTCTCACTCTGGCACTATCTGGGCTCACTGCAACCTCTGTCTCCTGGGTTCAAGTGTTTCTCCTGCCTCAGCCTCCCAAGTGGGGTTTCTCTTCTTACAGCTGCCTCTGTTCATGGTGTCCCACCTACAAACCTCCCAGTTCCAAAATTCTATTTATTTGGAAAGGCTATCTATCTCATAGCTTTGCATGAAAATATTGCTTTCCACTCTCACTGAAATGCCATATTTCTTGAAATTCTTTAAATAGAGTTCTCATTTCAAGTTTATCCGTCTCTATGATTTATTATAGTTTTCTGTGATAATATTGTATCTATTGTAGTTTAAGTTCTGTAAAAGTAGTGCTGTGTATTTATCTGCTTCCCTCTCACAGCTTAACTACCAGCTGTGACTTAACACAGCTTAAATCACAGTTTAGACTCATAAAAATATAGACATGGTTATAAGGTTTTCAAAAAATTTCTAGTCATATTATCATTTGCAGAAATAAACTTTTTTTCCACATGAAAAATTTTCAAACATGTTTCTCCTGAAAATGCCATTATAGTGCACTAGTATTTATGTGTTTGTATTCCATTTCTTATTTTACCAATAAACACTCATTCCATCAAGAAAAAGTGATTCGGAAAAACTGTATCAGGATTTCCTCATAAGTGGGTGCAGGAGTTCATATTTTTGCTCCATGCTTTCTTTGCAAACATATAATAATAAAAATATGAAGAAAAAAGCAACACACACACGTTTTATTTGGAGGACCAGTTTTTTAAATAAGTAGATAAGCAGAGAAGAACCACATACAATGAGAACCACAGGTCTGCTTATTTGCAGGTCTGAAGTTTGTTCCTAGGGAGTGAAAGAGACTTCAGTGCTCCCAGACAGAAACAGGAGCAGGCATAGAAAGTTCTTGAAGCCAGGGCCTGGAGTGAGCCTCTCCAGCTCTTTGAAGGAAGCTAAGAGTAAAAACTCACACCACCTAGGCTGTGGCTTCAAACAGCTTGCAGGCCTGTAGCAGTGAGAACACAGACACAGCCTTATAATCAAGAACTGACCAAAATGCCTCTCTAACTGCATCAAGATGCCCTGCCTAAAATGTCTTGATTTAAAAAGTATTTCTGAGCTGGAAGCCCAGGGAGTTAAGTGACTGCAGAGATAAGATAACTCTCAACCTCAAGACAGGAAGAGTGAATACAGAGATGGGAAGTGAGGGTTGGAATAAAAAGGAGAAAGTCTAGAAAAAAAAAAAAATTCTAGCTTCCACGGAGTATTCAAAGAAAATTGGATAAAACATAATATTATATATCAGTTACACAAATAATCTAAAGTGTGTTTAAGATGCTTTCAGTAATAAATGAAGGGATAATTTCCATTAACATAAAGTAAGAAATTACAAAACAGATTTAAAAAGGTCAATATGTAAAGAAGTAATTTTAAATTGTATTAGAAAGTAGTCACTTGAACTGTACTTGGAATTACTAAATTCATTGCTGTTGTTGAGGAATTTAGTGGCAAATCACTCACAAAGATATATTCCAAATAGGATAACAGTTGAGCAATCAGAGGCTAAGCTGACAGCCTTCAGTACATACAGCTAAGAGTAAATCCAGCATAATGGAATGGTATAGTAGTATCATTTCAATAAATAATTGCAGTAACTTTCCCAAAACTGAAGAAATACTTAAGAAGGGAAAGTTACAGGCAAATTTCTCACAAAGATAAATGCAAAGAATACTAATCAAAATATTTAGCAAACTGAATTCGTTAGTGTAAATAGAAAGTAATTCATTCTTACTGATTTGGGTTTAGTCCAGCATGCAAGGTGTTTACAATTACAGAAAAAATAACCAATGAATTTTGATATACTAACAAAATAAAGGAGGAAAAGCCCATAACTATCTTAAAGAAGGCATACAAGTATTTTACAAGATTAAGAGCAATCATGATAAAACTCTTATAAAACTTGAAAGAAAAAGGAACTGGTGGTTTTACTTTTCATGCAGATGATCATTCATTCCAATCACTCTCCTAGTTCCTGGACTCTCGTCCTAAGATCCCAGCCTCTACTCTTTCTCAGTCACTCTGCAGATGTGCTCTTTACATTTTCATAAGCAGTACACGCAGCCCTTCCATATTCCACACATTCTACTTGCTGACCACCAACTCCCATCCCTCCAGTCCGCTCTCTCTGGGACTCAAATGCAACCAGAACATTTCATTCTTAGATGCTACTACACTTTGATTGTCATTCAAGCCTGTCATGTCCTCTTTTCTGATCTTATTTGGCTTAGATTTCACGCTCCATTGAGCAAATATGTATTATTAAGTGCTGTTTAGGGGTTCCTGGTGGCACATTTTGACCAAGATCACTTTCTGATTCAATCATTTTTCGCTATTATAACAGAATACAGCAGACTGGGTAATTTATAGAGAAAATGATGTACTGGCTCATGGTACTGGATACTGAGAAGTCTAACCTCAAAGTGCTAGTGTCTGCTGAGGTCCTTGTGCTGCATTATCCTGTGGCAGAAGAGCAGAAGGACAAACAAGCATGTGAGACAGAGAGAAAAAGAGAGCCAAACTCCTGCAATAAATAACCCACTCCTGTAATAAGGGCATTAATCCATACAAGAGGGCAGAGCCCTCATGACTGAATCACCTCTTAAATGCCTCATCTCCCAATGCGATGACACTGGCAATTAAATAACCACATGATTTTGGAGGGGACATTCAAACCATAGCAATCCCTTACATTCCCTTTCAACTTCCTCATCTCCTCACTTAGAAAGACCACATGTGAGTTAAACAGATTTCACACTACTCCCTTATTCATGCCTATAACCTGCGTATAAAATGCTTTCAACTTATCTTAGTCATTCAAGGCCATCAATATGCTTACAATGCCTAAATTTATGTCTCCAGCATAAACCTATTTCCTCAACCCATTACCCATACACTTAACTGACTTAACACCTCTACTGAATACAGAATAAGCAATTCAGAATTAACACGTCCAAAGCAGAGTTCTTGATAACATTTCCTCTCCTAGCCAGCTCTTTCAGTCTTCCACATCTCAGTGAATAACTCCATCATCTAGTTTTTCAGGTAAAAAACATTTGAGTTGTTCTTATCCCTCCATTTTTT